>NC_050574.1:250046163-250348471 GCF_011100635.1 Trichosurus vulpecula | reverse complement strand
TGGGGGAAGCAACATACATAAATCAGAACATTAAAGATAAACAGAGTATTAGGGGGAAGGTGGGCAGCTAGGTGGCCCAGTGGATAGAATGCTGGGCCCAAAGTCAGAAAGATTCATCTTTTCTGAGTTCAAATCTGGCCTCAGACACTTACTAGCTATGTGACCCTGGGCAAGTCACTTAACCCTATTTGCCTCAATTTCCTCATTTGTAAAATGGGCTGGAGAAGGAAGTGGAAAACCATTCCAGTATCTTTGCTAAGAAAACTCCAGATGGGGGTCACAAAAAGTCAAACACCACTGAACCACCACCACCACCATAATAACAGAAGAGAGGTAACCTTAAATGAACTACCTTGGAAATCAGAAGGGAAGGACTATTTAAGACAAACCATTATAACTCTCCTTTATGCAATTTCTCACTGCCCACTACTCACAGACAGATAACTTTTGGGACTCTATGCTCAGGGTGGCTCTCTCTTTACTCCCATCTTCCCAAGTTATTTCAAAGCAATACTGTGGGCAGCTCCAACTGGTGAGTCAGAAAGTCAATAAACATGTATCGAGTGCCTAATTTGTGCCAGACACTGTGCTAATCGATGGGGATTAAAAAAAAAGGCAAAAGTACTCAAGGTCTGCCCTCAAGGAGCTTACGATCTAACGGGAGAGACAAGGCAACAAATATGTACAAACAAGCTACATACAAGATAAGTAGGAAGTACGTAAGAGAGGGAAGGCACTTGAATTGGGAAAGGCTTCCTGTAGAAGTAAGAATTTAAGTTGAGACTTAAAAGAAGTCAAGGAAGCCCTTAGGCAGAGATGAGGAGGGAGAGCATTCCAGGCATGGGAGACAGCCAAAGAAAATGCCCAAAGTCTAGAGATAGTTTCTTGTTTACAGGAACAGCAAAGTGAGTATGACTGGGTCAAAATGTGGTGGGAGTAAGGCTGGAAAGGTAGGAGGGGACTAAATCATGAAGGACTTTGAATGCCAAACAGATTTTGTACTGGATTCTGGAAGCAATAGGAAGCCACTGGAGTTTATTGAATAGGGGAGTGAATTGGTCAGACCTATGCTTTAGGAAAATCACTTTAATAGATGAATGGAGGATGGATTGGAGAGGGGAAGGACTTGGGGCAGGTAGACCCACCAACTATTGCAATAGTCCAGGTGTGAAGTGATAGGGATCTGTACTACAGTGGTAGCAGTGTCAGGAGAGAAGAAGGGGTGTATTCCAGAGGTGATACAAAGGTGAAATCAGCAGGTCTTGGCAACAAATTGGCTATAGGAGTGAGAGATAGGGAGAAGTCAAGGATGACTCCTGGATTTCAAGCCTGAGTGACTGGGAAGATAATGTTACCCTATGTAGTATTAGGGAAGGTGGGGACGGTTTAGGAGAAAAGATGATGAGTTTTGTTTTAGACATGTAGTTTGAGATGTCTATATGAAATTTGGTTTGAGATGTCTCAAAGGCAGTTAGAGATGTGAGTTAGGAGGTCAGCAGACAGGTTAGGGCAGGATAGGTAGATCTGAGAATCAACAGCATAGAAGCTACTAGATGGCACAGGGGATAGAGCACTGGGCCTGGAGCCACAAAGACTTGAGTTCAAATTTGGCTTCAGATACTTCCTAGCTGTGTGATCTGGACAAGTCACTTAATCTCTGTCTACCTCAGTTTCCTCATCTGTAAAATGGAGATAATAGCATCTACCTCCCAGGGTCATTGCGAGAATCAAATGAGAAAATAATTATAATAACCATAAAAGTTAGCTTAGTACAATGCCTGACATATAATAAGATAGACATGCCTATATATGTATATGTGTATGTATATATTCATATATGTGTGTGTGCTATCATCATCATTATTATTATTATCAGAGATGGTAATTAAATCCATGGGAGCTGATGAGATCACCAAATGAAGCAGTATAGAGGGAGAAGAGAACCCCCTAGGAACTCTGTGAGACGTTTGTAGTTAGAGGGCATGGTCTAGATGAGAATCTAGTAATGAAGACTGAGAAAGAGTAGTCAGATAGCTAGGAGGAGAAGCAGGGGAGCAGTGTCTCAAAAAATTAGAAGAGAGTGGGAGGAGAAGGTGACCAACAGTACCAAAAGCTAATGTCGAGGTCAAGGAGAATGAGGACTGAGAAAACGCCATTAGATTTGGCAATTAAGGGATGACTGGTAACTTTGGAGAGAGCAGTTTCAGTGGAATGATGAGGTTTGAAGTCAGACTATAAGGGGTTAAGATGAGAGTAAGAGGAGTAAGTGGAGGCCCATATTGTAGATGGCCTTTTCAAGGATTTTAGCCACAAAGGGCAGAAGACATATAGGAAGATATTTATGGGGGTGGAAGGATCAAATGAGGGACTTTGGAGGATGGGAAGACACGAGGGTATGTTTGTAGGCAATAGGAAATGAGCCAATAGAGAGGGAAAGATTGAAAATAAGTAATAGAGTAGGGATAACAGAGGGGGAAACATATTGAAGGAAACAGCATAGAATAGAATTGCTTGAGCAGGTAGAGGGGTTAGCCTTGGTAACATCAAACTCTGAAAATAAATGACCAAAAAGCCACAGAAGTTATGCAACAACTGGTAACTCTGAAAACACCAAAGAACTCACAAAGGCTATAAACCAAATGTTAACTCTGAAAAATAAAATAAAATAAATCAAAGAGCCACAGAGGCCATTACACCAACTGTCAACTCTGGAAAATAAAATAAAATGAAAGAGCTCACAGAGGTTATAAGCAAAAAGCTTTATTCCATTGGAGGAGGGAAACTAGACACGCATGCTGGGTCTCCTCTAAAACTGAAGAGACCCAAGGCAGCAAGACTCAACCTTGATACATATAGTTCTGGCTAGACAAAGAACCAAGCAGTGAGATATGGCTGTAGCAGTGAGGGCTAACAACAACAACAAGGCAAGTTTTGCCGAGTGACAAAATATCTATTTATGGCAGGGCTTCATGACGGTAACATGGTTCCTGCAGGTGCTTGTCTGAGCTCAGGAACCACCTGGGACCTGCTTGGAGCCAATTCTGGGATTTAGTTGCAGCAGAATTCATCCAGAGGGTGAGCCAAAGGATTGTTGTTATGCCAAGCTCAGGACACAGCTTGCTTCTGAGGACTTAGCTCTGGAAAACAGAGTGTCTCCTAATAGTAAAAAAGAGTGAAAAGAGAGAGGTGATCTTGGCATGGGGATTCTGACAATCGGGAGTAAAACCATTTCATCATGTGAAGTAGGGGAGAGAAGGAGACAGTGGCAGAAGACATATGAGTGACAGGAAACAAGGAAAGGGGGAGAAGGAGTTCTTAGCAAATAACCTCAATGTTTTCTGTAAAATATGATGCAAGGTTCTCAGCTGGTAGGGAGGGGGAGGAAGGGGAGCCATGGGAGGTTTGAAGAGGACTGAAAAGATTTGAAAGAGCCACTGTGGAGAATAGGATGATGAGTTGATAAGGAGAGCTGTAGTAGAATCCTATTATGGTAGTCTAGTAGCAGTGAGAACCTGGTCAAAGTTGTGTAACATAAATTTGTAGTGAACTCAATCAGAATGTTTATGTGATTTTCTCTACCTTTGTTCAGCAGCACCTTTGTAGGAGCAAAGATGGTGGATGGTGGGAGTGACCAAAGACTGAGGTTTGGTAGGGCACAATCAATGAAAATTATAAGGCTCAAGAAAAGAGGATAGTGTAGAGTTGAATTGGTTCACCAAGAAGTCAAAATGGGAAAAAGAAGAGAGAATAGCTAGCACAATGGAGATGGCCTGGGAGAGAATTGAGGACTGAAGGGATAGGAGGTAGTAGTGTGGACAAAGAAGTGGAATTCGGTAAGGGAAGATCAGAGGAGAGAAGGAAAGGCAAGAGAGTTGGATCAGTTAAGGGGATTTTGAAATTCTTGAACACAGAAGTGATACATTTGTGGGTAAAGGCAAGATCAAGGTTATGACCATCTTTGTGTGTAGCTAAGGTGGAGTGGAGGAGTAGGTCATGGAAAATGAGTAGGTTGAGGAAATGAGTGGGTAATGTGTTTGAGGGAGAATCAATATGTATGTTGAATTCTTAGTATGAGCACATGAGTTGGAGAGGAGAAAAAAAATTGTGAGTTATGTGCCAAATTTATTGAAGAAGGAAGGGGAGTGACCTGGAAGACTGTAGACAACTGCTACCAAGATTTCAATTGGATGGTAGGGATGAATAGCATGAAATTCAAAGAAGAGGTTACTGAGTAATGGAGGTAGGGAGAGAACCTAGAAGTGGCAATGGGAGAGCAAACAATATTCCAACTCCATCTCGTTGAGCAGCAAATAAAGATATTGCTAGTACTCGAAAGGATGGCCAAGGAGATTGTGTTATCAGGGGACATGGTTTCTGTAAAAGCTAAAAGATGGAAGGAGCAGAAGAGGAAAAGATTTAGGATGAAGGGAAGCTTCTTGCCCATTGAACAGGCATTCCAGAGGGTACAGTGGAAGGGGAGAGTGGTGTGTGGTTGCAACTTTGGGATGGGTGGGTTGAGGAGGATACAAATAAAGAATTGATGGTGGAGTATGGGTAATGGGTTTGAATGATAACCTACATGGGTTCTGTCTCATTGAGATATGCAAGCTATGATTAAGCATGAGACTGTTCATCATTGAGTGGAAAGTGTAACTCCTCATCTCAAAGGAGACTGGAGATTGGACTGGAAATAAGTAGAGAATGAAATGGAAGTCACAGAGCTAGATTCCTAAGAAAATCCTAATACCTGACAGACAGGTAGATAGATGGATAAATGAAAATAGGCAAATCAGACAGAGGGAAAAAATTCAGTGAAAGGTCTAGTTTTACCTCCACCATCACAACAACAAGCCTGCTGTGACCATTCAGGACTTGCATAGGTATATTCAACTTACACTTTGCCAGGAATAGCCAAAAGGGTTTCTTTGAACATTCAATAAGAACATAGGAGGGTTGGAAGTGTGAATGAAGGAGGGGTGTAAGAACATCAGAAAGGGTAAAGTATCTGCAAAAAAAAAACAAAGAAGAAAGGTCAGAAGAGAGAGAAGAGTCAAGAATAACTTTGCATAGAGATGGGGAAGAAAATCTCCCACTAGAGTGTGATGCTACTGCATACAAGGGATATCATCCATCTTGTTACCCACCCCCCGTTTTTTCTACCAGCCCAGGTCTCCACTCATAAGCATCCCTTCAGGTTTTAGGCTGCCACCATTGTCCTTGCTTACTATGATCTCAAAGACCACAGAAGAGAAAAACTGTAAGTGGACCAGCCCTTAGTTTCTCCACATTGGCTATAAACTATAAACTAAGCCAATCTGTTCTTAGACATCAGCTGGGCACCTTTTAGTAATCTGGACCATTAAACCCAATTGGACCCATCTTCCCTTTGATGGCAAATTCCCCCAAACTGTATATTGTCGATAGAACAACAAATAGGTATTCACTTACATATAAAAATATCAATATATTCCCTACTCCCAATCGTTGGGAAGGGGTACATCACCAGAATGAACTTTCCTGAATAATAAGTTTTTTTTAAAAAAAAAAAAAACCAGACGCATGGGTAACTTCACCAGTGTAGAGAACTCTCAACTTCTTTCAGTGCAGATCATCCTTCTCTGCAACTTACTTAGAGGTTAAGGGACTTGGCCATAGTCATATAGCCAGTATGTGTTGGTGGTTGAATTTAAATCTAGGTCTTTCTGATTCCAAGGCCTGCTCTCAAACCACTATGCCATACTTCATATCATAGTTGACTTTTAAATACTTCTTAGGGTTAAAAAAAATTTGTCTATTACTTTCTTACTGGATCTTCATAGCAACTCTGTGAATTAAATAGATATCCCCATTTTATAGGTAAGGAAATTGAGACAATATAATTTTTTCTTTTGCTCTAACCTACCTCCCACCATATCTTTGCTAACTACCTCTGCTGCTCATTGTGAAAACACAGGGATGTAATAAAAATGAAAAAATAAATCCATGAAATATTTTTATCTCTGTACTTTTCAAAGCTGGCTGACAGATATTATTTGTTCTCATTGTTTGTCATTCTATCTCAGGGTCCATGACCAGAATTCTGAATTCACATAGATCAGGTTCAATTTTATCCCTTTCCCAGACGCTTCTTTGGAAAATATGAATCCAACTCATTTCTTGCTCTTCACAAGGGGATATTCAACTGTCCTAAAAGCAACCGAGGCTACCAAGACATTAACCTAACATAGGTTTATGAAAAGGTCTGTATAGAACAAAGCGGGGCCAGCTCAGATCTAAGCTCAGGTAGCAAGGAAACAGTTATATTCCACCTTCAATCGAGGGCCCATCATTTCCCGCCCCTCCCTCCCTCTGCAACACCTTCAGAGTGTCAGCCAATGAAAGCTCACAACACCAATAGGTGAAGTTCCAGGAACATGACAGGAGGTCCCTGCTGAATGACAGTTTCAGCATTTCTCCATTCACCTTCTCCCCAGCCTTGCCCATTTCCTTTGCTCCATCCAGCGCTCCTGGTCCATATACCCAGTAGAGAAGTTCTGTAGCATTCTGCATGGTACAATCAAATGATCATGGCTCCCACAACTCCTGGCTCGATTCAGGAGCTCCCATCATTCAGCCAACCCCACATCACTAACTACTGGAATCACCCAAGGATCCCACTCTCTCCTCCTCATGACTCTCTTTTCCCTGGCAGCCCCTGGCTCCCAGCATTTCTCTGTGCATCTGCCACAGATCCTCTTCCAATTAATATGACCAAGAAGAGAGACGTGAAGGCTGCCTGATTCCTCTTCAGAACTTCTCAGGTTATTGAGTGTTCTCTAGGCATGAGCACTATAGTTCAAATTCATAGCTCTTTCCAAAGGGCCAGCGTATTGGAACGGATAGAGCACTAGAGTTGGAGTTGGGAAGCCCTGGGTGCAAATCCCATCACAGATACCTATTAGCTCTGTGTGACCCTGGGCAAGTCATTTCCTATGTGCCTCTGTTTCCATATTTGCAAAATGAAGGGGGTTGGATTCAATGGCTATAAGGTCTCTTCCTTCTTTAAATCTATGACCTCTTGACTTTTCTCATGTGTTCAACTGAGAGTTTCTGTCCCAGGGACCAAAGTCTTTGCACACCATGGACCGAACAGGACACCTTGATCCATTGTCTGTCCTTTCACTGTTTGTTGTAATCTTCAGAAGTACATCCATGACTAACAAGGAGGACTTGGAGAGTATGCATTACAAATATATCCAGTGGATGAAATTAAAAAACAAAAAAAACCCCAACCCCAAATGTATCCAGTGATACTAAATTCATTCCATGACTGATTTGTATCTTCAGCTCTTCTTAACTGTTCATAATAACCCAGCTATGCTTTTTGATCCTGTTTAGTTTGTCATCATCCCCTGCTTATGTGTATGCAGTAATTTTTACAGGTTTTCATTATTTTTTTGCCTTTAAACAAAGCCCTTTTTTGTTCTAATGTGTCCTACTTGGCTTAAAGATAGTGCAGGGTAAAAATAAATTCAGTGTGAAACCCTTAGGAAGTTGAACTGAGAGGTGTTCTTCCTCTACCAGAAAACAGCCTCTTTTTTTCCTACTTCTCAGTCTCAGTGAAAGCTAATCTAACAGCTTGCCTTAAAGTGAAAGCTTTCTCTGTAGAGATCAACAATTCACTTCATCTGGTAATGTTACAAGCTAGAAACCTAGAATCTGCTCCCCTTCCCACTTTTGTTTTCATAACACTGCTCTATAGGACTCTCAGGGCTTGTCAATGATTTCATTTTATTGAAATAAATTGACTAACTTCAATGAATGATCTTATCCACAGATTCTGTGAATGCAGGTTATAGGTCATATATCTATGGGCCTGACTTCCCTTTTTCTTTCATGGAATCTACCATGGGCAGTGAAACAAATGTGTCTTAGCTGTGAGTTTGTGTGTGTGTGTGTGTGTGTGTGTGTGTGTGTGTGTGTGTGTGCTCGAATGCTCGAGCATGTATGTGTGTAGGAGGGGGTGTGGCTGTGCAAGTAGGTGTGAGTGTGTGTGGGGGTGGTTTCTGAGACTAGCTATTTGTGGGAATAAAGGCTAGAAGAGTAAAAATTATGTTAGAATTTGGTGACTGTTCAAAATCATGCGTTACTGGTTTTTTTCATGATCATATGAGAGGGCATAATGGGGGTCAGGAGCCGGGTAGGAAAAGAGAAATTAAGAGACCACATCCTGGAGGGCAGAGCAAGGTGGGAGGTCCAAAATTCCTGCAAGCAGGAGAATGGCACGAGTTGAAGGAGTAGTCCTAATCTAAGTCAAAGGCCCAAACCACCAAGAGAGCCAAAGGACCTAATATCCAAACCAATAAACATTTATTAAGCCTCTATTATGGACCAAGCAGGAGCAGCTAGGTGGGGCAATGTCAGGCCTGGAGTTGGGAAGATTTATCTTCCTCAGTAAAATTCTGGCCTCAGACACTAGCTGTGTGACACCAAGCAAGCCACTTAACCCTGTTTGCCTCAGTTTCCTCATCTGTAAAATAAGCTAGAGAAGGAAATGGCAAATCACTCCAAGTATCTTTGCCAAGAAAACCCCAAATGGGGTCATGAAGAGTTGGACACGAATGAAAAATGACTCAACGGCAAGACAAAGAGAATTTGAGAAATAGATAAGAAAAGCTAATTAGAATATGTAATATGTAATGTTGTACATAACATGATGATGTATCAAAATCTCAAGCAAAAGCATCGAAAGGAGATAATTACCGAGGCCATGCTTCAACCACTTCAAAATAGCCTGATTTTATCAGCATGAGCTCTCTCTACAGTAATACACAGTATGAACTCCATACTAAGTGGTTTTATGAGTTGCCATGACCAGAAGATATCTTCACTTGATGGCAAACTTTCTGAAGGCAAGACCTTGGCTAGGCTGGTCTTCTGATAAAAGACACAGAGTCCAAAACTGGTTCCATACTCAGCTTTTCTATCGTGGCTGGGACCTTCCAGAGCCTGCACTCTAGGGGCCTACACTTAAAAGATACCACCCCGTAATGAAGGGTTGGTATACAGGTCTTTAGGGGACATTCTGCAGTCTTATCTGAATTAAATTAGGTCACCATATGACTGGTGATATAATGGTGGTGAGGTTTGGGAGCAGAAAATCAGCTTCATGAGAAGAACAGCATTAAAGCAGTCTATCCTCTAGAAACAGAACAGAAAAAAGGAAGAGAAAGGGCAACCAAAATGTCCCTAAATTGGGAGCAGATATTCAGAGAGAGTTATACCAAGGAACTCTCTCACCTCAGAATAAAACAGTTATAGGGCAAGGCTGAAGGATGTGGAGCTTTAAAGAGGATGATACGGGGGTAGTGTCACAGAAGGTGGTCTAACGGTAGGAAGGTCAAAGAGTGGGGGGAGGAGGGGATGGAGAGACTAGTCCAGCCACAAGGAGAGTACACCAGGAAAAAGGGCAGCTTGTCCCTCAAAGCCATCCATGTGCCCTTTGGAGGAAGGTGAGTCCTGGAAAAGGACTGCCATGGTGAGAGAACCGTGGGGGTGGATGATGACAGCCTATGACAGAAGGCCCAGGATTGGTTTGCACCATATGGTGCTAGTGGACAGAGTACCAAACAAGGAAAGTTGTTTCTAGACTAGTAGGAGGAAGAAGTTTTACTCTCCCTCCCCAGATGTCGATGAGCTGGAACGAAGCCTCATTTGTACCACCCTATTTCTCTGTGAAGACCTTGTTCCACACAGTACTGATTTTATTTATATAGACATACACATATGTATGTATATGTGTATATATGTGTGTATGTATATATGTATTTACGTGTATATGTATGTGTATGTGTATATACATACATATATATATTTACCTTGAAGCCTTGTTAGAACTTGAAAAGTTTCTCTTATACATTAATACAGCCATGTTTTGCCCTATGACATCTGCCACATAAAGCTAACTACTATGTCATGTAAAAAGGTCATATTTAACTAGAAAAGAGTAGAATTTTTTCTTTTCGCTGTGTATATCATCCACATGCCTTTAGTGCTTTGTTTGTTGAATTGTTTTGAATTTTATCAAGAATAGATGCCTTGCAATTTCAAAACACCCAAGTTTTTAGTAATACAAGTTCTTTTAAAATGTTGACTCCCCAGCACCTCGATGAAATAAGTCAAGGTGATCAGTCGAGTTTTCTGAAATAGTTTAAAGTCTACTTCAAATCACCAGACATTTTTTATTTTAGTTATTTTGGATAGAATTTTTAAAAGTTTTAACAATATGGATATTTTAGTATTTCTGTATTAAAACTCGATCTTATTTTTGCTGCCTCTGAATTGCCCAGGCCAGGGATACTTTACAGAGGAGATCTAGTGAAGCAAATTGTGAGATTCTGCTACAGAAATGGGTTTATCTCCTACCCCTGAGTTTGTGATGGAGAAAGAAACATGGTTGAAGCTGGGGCTACTCAACAAGATAAAAAGGGAGGCTCTCTGCATTTACAATCTCTTCTACCCATTTGAACTTCTGGTTAAGAGATGAACAGCTTGGGACTACACAGGGGGGTCCCCAAAATCTTAGTGCAATTTTAGTAGACGAGAGGGAAAATATGGTCTAATGTTCCCAGAATTAATTTATCCATAAACCTGAACTAGGAGAGTGAATGCCCCTCCCCTCGAGTCTTTCAAGAACCACAGGTGTGTGTACTTTGGAGAGGATATGATAATGGAAAGAGGTCATGTCATGACAATGAGACAATAAACAACTCTCTTCTCTTTGTAGTGTTTTATTAATTTTCCCTCTTATTTTATTCTATGTACAATAAACGGCTGTGACCACATACCACATATATAAATCTATGGATACTGAAGGAAGAAACCTGAGAATGATCTCTAAAGTGATGAGGAAAGAGCCAAAAATACAAACATAGTAAATTTGATATTTCAACATTTTATCAATAGTTCATCTTGTAAACTAGACTTTGGACAAGAAGAGGTGAAAAGCCACTTCTTATTTGAATGCCAAAGTGGTACCGCCACAGTCAGGGGAGTGTTCAGACAATTACAATCTTGAGTGCTCCTCAAGGACACTGTAGATCTTTAAGTGTTGTCTAGCCCACGCTGGTGCACTGAGGACTAGTCAGGGGTATGCTGGTAAATGTTTAACAACCAGGTGTGAAAAAATATACACATGACACACTTTTAATGTTAGTCTGCATTAACGTTTTCTACATTATTTTCTAAAGTCTAGACAACCAACAAAACAATCATCAAGCCCCAGTTTGTAGCATTTGCCACCTGCTGAGGTATAAATGCTCTCACTGAAAATTTAACAATCAGCTCTTTCAAGCCAGATCAAGTGGGGTCCAGTATACCCCAAGTGAAGTATGCATAGGAATAACAAATCAAGTACAGGTCTTTCTAATGACAAACTCAGATATAGTGCACGAGCTAATTCAAACCCCTTAGCTGGATTTTTACCTATGTGAAAGCACACAAACATCAATTTGTTGAGCAAATAACACACAATATGGGTTAGCACTTTTTTTCCTGCAAGTTATAATCCTTGATAATTGTCTAGAGCACTGAATGGTGAAGTGATTTGCCTAGGGTCACATAACCAGTATGTATTGAAGGTGAGACTTGAACCCAGGTTTTCCTGGCTTTGAAGCTAGCTATCCACTATGCTAGACTGTATCTTTAAGATACAGTAGGTCTAGAATCTCATCAAACAGGCTTCTTTTGATGCATGTTGCACCCACGGGAGCCTTCTCATCTCAGGCGACTCTTGTTCTACTCCTATTTTTCTTTCTTTTTTTTTTTTTTTGGAGGGGGGAAGGCAGGGCAATTGGGGTTAAGTGACTTGCCCACGGTCACACAGCTAGTAAGTGTGCCAAGTGTCTCAGATCAGATTTGAACTCAGATCCTCCTGACTCCAGGGCTGGTGCTCTACTCACTGTGCCACCTAGCTGCCCCTACTCCTATCTTTCTATAAAAGGAGTTTGGTGGTAGCTAGGTGGCATGGGGGATAGAGCACTGCGCCTCCAGTCAGGAAGACTTGAGTTCAAATGTGGCTTCAGATGCTTACTAGCTGTGTGATTCTGGCAAGTCACTTAACTTTTGTTCACATCAGTTTCCACGACTATAAAATAACATAGCCTGTATAATGACTTATATAATCATCTATATAATAACATTACCTTCCTCCCAGGGTTGTGAGGATCAGATGAGACGATATTTTTAAAAGTGCTTATTATGGTGCCTGACATTAGGACGGTACCTGTTTCTTCCTCCATCCCTCCCTAAAGGAACCGATAGCCATGATCGATATGTGCTGATGTGAACGTACTGAAGATAGTTACCCAGAAGTACTGAAGAATGACAACATGACATGAATATACAAAGTAAATTTCCACATGCAATAACAGTATACCTGACAATAAACACCTATGAAAACAACTTGCCTTAAATTTTTTGATAAAGGCATTCCTATTAATTTCATTGTTTAAAAAGCAATGTTTAAAAGCTCATGATTAATTCAATGTATACTCAACAATTTTCCATTTTTTTGAGCTCACATATTTTTAATAAGTTAATTTATTTATTTTTAGTTTTCAACACTCACTTCCATAAGTTTTAAATTTTCTCCCCTTCCCTCCTCTCTCACTCCCCAAGACGGCAAGCAATCTGATATAGGCTCTACATATACTTTCCTATTAAACATATTTTCACATTAGTCATGTTGTATAGAAGAATTAGAAGAAGTGGGAGGAACCATGAGAAAGAAAAACATGAACAAAACAAAGCAAAACAAAACAAAAAAAGAAAATATCTGCTTCGATCACCATTCAGACTCCATATTTCCTTTTCTGGATGTGAATGGCATTTTCCATCATGAGTCTTTTGGAGTTGTTTTAGACCCTTGCATTGCTGAGAAGGAGCTGAGAAGGAGCACACATATTTTTAATTTAGTAAATGTGCTCTAGGTTTGGTTTATTTCACATGAACCTGGGATTTCATCAGTATAAAGCACCCCCACTAAGCAAATACCATCTATCAATGCACCTCAGCAACTATTCTACAATCTATAACATTAAAGGATTGTCTGGGGCATTGAGACATACGATTGTGTGTCCCTGATTCAGAGTCTGCTTGTCCACCTATTATGCTGTGGTGTGTGTGTGTGTGTGTGTGTGTGTGTGTGTGTGTGTGTGTGTGTTTAAATCAGTATGTCTGAAGCAACGAGGTGACAAAGTGGATAGAGCACCAGACCTGGAGTCAGGAAGACCTGAATTTAAATTTAAATACTAGCAAAGAGCACTACCTCTGGAGTCAATAAATCTAGATTCAAAACCCACCTCTGATGCTTGTTGTTCAGTCATTTTCAGTTGTGTCCAACTCTTCATGACCCCATTGTAGGGTTTTCTTGGCAGAGATACCGGAGTGGTTTGTCATTTCCTTTCCCAGCTCATTTTACAGATGAGGAAACTGAGGCAAATGGGGCTAAGTGACTTGCCCAGGGTCACACAGCTAGTAAGTGTCTGAGGTCAGATTTGAACTCAGGAAGATGAGTCTTCCTGACCCCAATTTAGGCACTCCATCCACTTCGCCACCTAGCTGCCCCGCTCTGAAACATACTACCTCAGTAATCCCAGTTTCCATATGTATAAAATGAGGGGATTGGACAACAGGGTCTCTGAGGTGGTCCCTTCTACCTCTAAATCTGTGACCCTACAATCTGATGGAAGTAGAATGAATCCCTTGGAGGCTAAGTGTACTAGAATTGACGGATGATCCCAAAGCTTGCCTGGAATCTCCTCGGTAGTGGCTGACTATTTCTTCTATTACCGGGCTAGTCTCCAAGTCCAAAGACAAAGAAGATCCCTTTGTCTTTGATGTCCTGCCACTGTCCTAACACAAAGCATAATGTTTTGGTTTGAACTAAACCACCTCATCTCTCATTGTTGCAGAGAAATATAGCCTACTTTCTCTGTTGGCTGGTGGCCACAGAATTTCTACACTCTGATTCAATGTGTCGCTGAAGCATTCCTGCCCACACTGCTTATTGCCCTCCTCCAGTTTGCTGTACAGTAGTTATTCTGGGGTCCCAGTGCCTTCCACATGTGACTAGCCCACGGAGCTGATTTGCAGTAAACACCATCTCTGTATCTGCAAAATAGAAACCACTTTGAGACTTTTTTTTTTGGCTAGCAACTTTTTCATGTCAATACCTAATTATCATAATTTGTTCAGCCTTGGAAAAAGTTTTTGAATGTAAAAATGTAAAAGCCCTATTTGTCATTGGTGCCATTTCCCTACAGCAGACTGTGATATCATACTAGGAATCGAGAATCATGCTTAAGCTAAAAAGGGCCTTAGCTAGAGATCATTTAGTTCAACACCTTTATTTACAATTGAAGAAACTGAGATCTAGAGTGGACAAGTGGCATATCCCAAATTATACAGAATCAAGACTGAAACTCAGGTCTCATGACTCTCAGCCCCAGTGGTTTTTCCACCATATGCTGAAATACAGTCACGAAAAAATCATATGAAAACCCGACCTATTGGGGAGAAAGAGGTTGGGGTTTCCCCCCAAAAGACCAAGGAATAAATTTCTACCATGCAAAAATGTCCTTAAGTAAAGTTCAACAGAATACAGAAAAGTAGAGAAATTTAAACTTCAATTCAGTTCAGTAAGCATGGTTAGCAAACATGAAAAGTTGGACTTGTTTTGGTCCAGATGGAGCTATGATTTTTATTATTATGGGGGATTCCCAAATCATTTGCAATTTACCATCTTAGATGGTTGCTGGGGTACTGAGAGGTTATGTAATTTGCCTATGGTCACTCAACTAGTCCATGTTAGAGGCAACACTTGAACCCTGTATTCCTGATACCAAGGCTGGCTTTCTCTTTACTATGCCAAGCTGTTTCTCTACTACTAAACATATCAGAGAATATTTATGCATATTCCGTGCAGTTTTATATATATACCATCACTTTAGCTCGATGGGCCTTAATTTCTTCATCTATAAAATGAATGGGGTGGACTCCATGGTCTCTGTTCATCTGTGATCCTATAATACTCAGCCTCACTTGGAAAGAGAAGAGATCCTGACTGTGGTGGCTGGTATTTCCACTCATTTTCAAAATCTGCCAATCTGCAAAGGATTTCCCTATCATTAGTACAAATTAGTACATTTCTATTGTACTATAATAGGCCATAAAAAAGCTTTATGAGTTTACCTTTGTTGACATAAAATAACCTGGCCAAACACTCATTTCACTGTGTTCCTGTGTTCTTGTATTGAAGTATACAATGTACCTATTTATCACAGAAATGTGCCAGGTATTATTTTCAGAAGGCAAAAGAGAGAAGAGGAGTGAGAGGAGAAGGAGAATGAGCTCAGAGGATTTAGAAGAAAACCTAGCAATCATCTAGTTCCACCCCCTTAATTACAAAGTTAAGTGACTTGCTTAAGGTCACACAGTTTATACTGCAAGCAGGAGAATTGGAATTTAAACTCAGGTTGTCAGACTACAAGTTCAGTGCTCTTTCCACTAGATTATGTGGGTGTTTGTACAAATTAAGCAGAAGGAGCTGTGAACAGGACTGAATTTGGACCTCGGGAACCCTCAGGGAACGCAAAACCTACATTTCAATTTTTGAACAGTAGCCGGTGTTTTGCAAGAGGGGTGTCCAACATTTTTGCATATGAGGAGGAAGAGGAACTGCCTTATTTTCCTGAAGCCTGGATGGAAATCTGTGGGAGAAAAGGGACAGAAAGGTGCTTAGGATGAAATCTCTGGAGGAGAAGAAGGGGGACATGTTGCTGGCTTCTCTCTTACCTATGGTTCTATTAGAGAGAATAGAACCTCTCCCTCTCCTCTCCCTCCTAGAAATCCCAGCAAGCCACATAAATGGAAGAAGGCCTTAGAATGGGGCATGACTTCGCAGCCAATTTAGAGATCCGGTGGATAAGGCTTTAAGATCAAACAGCTGCTTCAGGTGATAGATTCTTAGCCTTTTTGTGTATGTTATAGATCCCTTTGGCAGTCTGGTGTAGCCTATGGACTCCTTTGTAGAGTTTTGTTCATTGCCTAAATTCGTAATCAAAGGAAATACTAAATTTTAGTTAGAGATTAATGAAAATAAAGATGTAGGGTTTTTTTTTTCCCATCTAAGTTCAAGGATTCCTTAAAATCTATCCAGGGACTACAGATTAAGAACCCCTGTTTTAAAGTATTCTTTTATTGTTAGTGGCAAGCCCTTCATTAACATCTCAACCTTGTTTTGGTGTCATTTGCAAACTTTGCCTTCCTTTCTCAAATGATTACCCTTTACCATGGTGTTTAACCCTGTCCTGAAAATCATGATGAATTCATCAATTCATGATAAATTCTACATATTAGACATGAGCATTTCTCTAGGCTCATAGAAAAATCCATCAACTTTCAAGTATTTCCCTCTGGTGACCTGCTGCTGCTAGGTAGGTGTAACATTTTCTTCATCTGTATCCCTAATGTCTGGACAAAACCAACATTAAAATGACTAATGGTTGTTTTAGAAGTTAGGGAAGACTCAAGGAGACCTACTAGTCATCCCCTCTCTCTTTCTCATTAACTCATCAGTTGCATTCAACCGTCTCTTCTTGGAAGATCATGTTAATTATCAGGTAAATTAGCATGCAACGTATTTCTCACTCTGGTTTTGTTCACATTAACATGCAGATACTCCCACATGAGTCAGAACTGTAGTCTCACCTGTAGACCTGCAGGTACATTGAAAGATTTAGGTTAAAGATCGGTTACTGCATCTGAAAGATGAGTGGGTTAGAGTAGGTCACATCTCACAGCCCTTCCGGCTTGTGGTATCCTGACCCTCTCACACTTAGTGGTGGGGAGAATGTTACTCCTGTAAACTGGTGTGTGTGAAGTTCTGTAGACACAAATAGGAAAGAAAGTCAATCCCTGCTATTAAGAGCTCACATTCCAGACCCAGAGGACCCAGGATCAGATTCTATCCCTGTCAATTACTACCCATGTGATTTTGGGCAAGCTAGTTTGCTTCCCTAGGTCCCACTTTCTACATCTGTAAAGTGAAAATATTAGATTAGGTGGTCTCTGAGCTTCCTTCCAGCTCCAAAGCAATGCTGTCATAATGAGGCCAGATGCCAATAGAGGACAATAGGTGTAAGTCGAGTGTCTTCTAAGAGGCAAGACTAGTCATAATAACTAGCTACTCAATTCACTGGGCAACTAGGTGGTGTAATGGATAGAGTGTTAGGCCTGGAATTAGAAAGAATTTTTATCTTGCTGAGTTCAAATCTGGCCTCAGACACTTACTAGCCGTGTGACTCTGGACAAGTCACTCAACCCTGTTTGCCTCAGTTTCCTCATTTGTAAAATGAGCTGAAGAAGGAAATGGCAAACCACTCCAGTACCTCTGCCAAGAAAACCCCAAATGAGTACATGAAGAGTCAGACACTACTGAACAACAAATGAATTTACTTCAGGGAAGACACCAAAGTCAGAAAGGAACAAGTCACAAATTTGTAAGGATGTCCAGGGAAAATAGCCATGAAGGAACTGTTAGAAGGGTGAAGGAGGCTGTACAAGAATGTTCCAAGCACAGGAGAAGACATTTGGAAACTCAATAGGAAAGGATATTTCTCTTCCAGGAAGTCAGGGCAAAGGAATGACTTTGAGAGGTTTGAAACAAAACATCCAGGAAAGTTAAGGGAGCTGTCTCTAAGTCCCTAGAGAATAGTCTGAAACCCATGGAAGTAATATTTAGAAAATTAGTCAACAAGAATTAATTAAGCACTTTCTATGTGCCAGATACAGTGCCAAGTGATAGAGATACAAAGAAAGGCAAAAACAGTCCTTGCCTTCAGGCTCACCTTCTAATATAAATAGGATTAGTACATTCAGGATGGATACAGAGTATTTGGAAAGTCTTCCCAGAGGGGAAAGGGCTAGCAGGTTGGGAGCCTGGGAAAGGCCTCCTGCAGAAGGTGGGTTTTGAGCTGAGTTTTGAAGAGAGGATTTCTGTGAGACAAAGGGAAGGTGGAGTGCATTCCAGGCATGGGAGACCACCACTGCATAGGCACAGAGAGTAGAGATGGAGTGACATGTGTGAGATATAGTTTCTGAGTAATTTAATCACTTTATTAATAAGGCCAGCATGTTAGTAATAAAAGGATGGTGATTTGACTGTCTCCTTTAGACCAAAGGCAATCATGGTGGCAGACTCAGAGTTTATATACCCTTCAAAGAGTAGGTGTTCCTGAGGGGCAGCAATCAACTCTGATTAGATAACACAGTGAGAGGGCTGAGAGTAACATCATGTCACTTTGGGACAAAGAAACTGTCTTTATATCTAGACTACTCCCAGCCTTGGGTCATCTATTTAAAGAATATACGCCCCACCCAAACCAAGATGAGGTCTGGAACAAGAAAGTTAGTCCAATATCATGATTGGCTTCAACTTCCCAACCTCACCTGGGAAGATTCTACATTGACAACATGCCTAATTACATACAGGAGACAGATAGATAGGTAGGTAGAGACAGACAGACAGACAGACAGACTGACACATATATTACATTCATATTTCAAAAGTACACTCATATCTATAGTAGACACAATTAAAAGCAACAAGCATGGCTAACAAAACAAAGCTGCAACAATAATGTTATCAAGAGGCCTGGAGCTGTTAACACAGGGTGTCCCAAAAGTCTGAGTGTGGTTTTAACCATTAATGGATCACAAGTGCACCAAGACTTTTGTGTAGCTGCTACGTAACTTTTTAACTTTCCCCTTTCTTTGTTACTTAAATCCTCCTGTAGGGATCCTTGTAGTTATTGGCAATTTAAAAAAAAAAACACTATAGGAAAAATTGTGTGATTTTTTTTCTGAACAAGTCTATTGAGGGAGAAACACGTCATTCCCTTTGCTCTGATATGGGGTAACTTAGAGAAAGAGCCAGACTGGAATGAGCTAAAGAAAGAAACTGGCAGGGGGAGCCAAGAGGCTAAGCTAGGGGCATTCTGGTCGAAAGAAATGAGAGTGGTGGGGTTCATCAGGGCTCTAGAATATTTCGATGGCATAATCTGACTGTAAGTACCAAGTTTTGCTGGGCAAGAATACCAGGGCGCCCTACCTTTAAACTGTTGTTGGCTTTCTTGCATTGATGGCATAATTCACAGGAGGGGAGGAGTTGCTGGAGTATTGATCAACAAACATTTAGAAGTGTTTTTAAAAATGTACAGCTTATTTATGGGTTTAATGGGCCAGCTACCATGATAAGCACTGGGGATATAAAGAAAGGCAAAAACAGCCTCTGCCCTCAAGGACCTTATGGTCTAATGGCAGCAGAAAACATGTAAATAATATAGGTACATTCAAGATACATACAGAGTAGCTGGAAGGTAATCTAGGAGGGTACGGCACTAGCCATTGAGACCAGGAAAAGCCCTTGGCAGAAAATTGGGTTTGAGCTGAGACATGAAGGAATCCAGAGAAACCAAAGCCTAGAAGATGGAGCTGTAGACACATCCCAGGCATGGGCAACATCCAGAGCAAAGACTACAGAAGTGGAGGATGAGTACCTGAGGAGTCACAAGGCTGGTATAGCTAAAATGTAAGAAAACTGGAGAGACCGGAAGGGGCCATGGTAAAAGCTGGAAATGCCAAACAGACAACTCTTTATACTGGCAAAGCTATGTGGCACAGTGGATAGAGTGTTGGCCCTGGAGTCCAGAAGACTCATCTTTCTAAGTTCAAATCTGGCCTCAGACACTGTGTGACCCTTGGTAAGTCATTTAACTCAGTTTCCTCACCTGTAAAATGAGCTGGAGGAGTTAATGGCAAAGCATTCCAGTATCTTTGCCAAGAAAACCCTAAATGGGGTCATAAAGAGACAGATAAGACTGAAATGACTCCCCAACAATGGGGTATCCAGTTCAAGACGCCCAAAGGCTGTTGGTGATACAGGAGTCTGAAACTTTTTTTAATGTTTTGCTCACTTTTTTTTTAACTGTCAGGTTACTTCCCAATAACATCCCTTACCACTACCACCTCCCCCCTTTATAACAAAGGAAAGCTTTTAATCAAAACTGTCAACACATTTTTGAGACATTTTCTGCACCTGTCATCCACCACCATTTGAAGAAGAGGAAAGATATGTGGCTATCACATATGACCTTTGGAGCTGTGATTGGTCCTTGCACTTAATCTGAATTAGTGTTTTTTTATTTACATCAGTGTGGTCACTGTTTATATTCTTCTCAAAGTTCTACATATTCTTATCATTTTTTCCCAGCCAGTCTTTCACCTCCATGCCAACCACACATCCTGCCTACCCTAGCCTCCAGTCCCAAGGGGCCACCAGACTGTACAAGTGTACACAGCCAAGGCCCATGCTTGCAGGCCCCTGTTTGACAGTGTGTAGTACTTACTTCAGTATTTCAAAGGTCCCTGATTTTGTGGAGGTAGGTGCTGCCTTTACCCATACTGATCTCAACCCTTTGATGCCTTAGTAAACAATCATTGCCGTAGATTACAAATAAATTTTTTCCCCATGAGCCAACCTCCTAGTGATGAGTTTTCTTTTCATTTGGCCAGGATGGCCCTCAGAAGATAGTTCTTCACTTGGCCCATAAATGAAGACCCTTCAGTGTGGCTGGACCTGCCAGAGCTTGTCCTCTGCTGACATAGTATGTAAGGTTTTCTCCCCACAGTATGATGAGGCATGGAATAAGGCATTAGTGAAGGTACCCCCATAATTTTCATTCTTATGGGAAAAAAACAACATTGGGGTAGGAATGTCCTCTCCTACTAAGGGGCTCCAGTTCAAGGCTCACAGGGAATAGGTTCAGTTCTGGGAGAGCCAAACCTCAAAAAGAGGGTATCAGATTATTATTGTATTTTGTTATCGTATTCTTTGGCTCATTATTCCCCAACCCCACAGGAGAATGCTGGGGGAAATCTCTAAAACAAAGTTTAGGTTTGGTTCATATTCTCACTCTCCCAAAAGGGATTAATAAGATCCCTTCTAAAAGAGTACTCGGTGTTCAAAGTATATTTTATGCAGAAGAGCTATTTATTTCTTCCACCACAAAAGAAATTCTTAATACACAGATGATTCATGAAAATACATTGACAGATACTTAAAAGATGATACAGTAATTCATCACACCTACTACATTCTCCTGGGAGGTGAATATTTAAAACATGAAATGTCTTGAGAACTTTCACCTTGGATCTGTATTGTCTGAGTAATTCGTTCCAGGTCCCTAGCTTCTGACAAGCTGTGTCCTTGGCTTTCTTAATCCTTTTATTTGTAGTAATCTTCTGGCAGTGGTCATCCATCTCCTGCAGACAAACCAGCACACAGTTTCAGACACTCCTAGCTTCTCAAAGTCACGAGATTTACACAAAGGCCAGGAATAGCAATCTCAGGATCACTTTTAGGTCATTTGTACTCAGGGAAAGAAATAGAACAAGAGATCTGAGATCTAGAATCAAACCCACCTAGAGAAACACATTTTCCTGCTGCCAGGTGTGATCAGGTATCATAGCTGCCGGATTGTGGGGAAGAAATTTTATTCTCCCCCCATCTTGGGAGGTCTGCCAAAGAACTAGCAGACTCCTAGGAGATGGGGGGCAGGGGGGAGGGAAGGAGGGAAGGAGGGAAGAAAGGAGAGAGAGAGAGAGAGAGAGAGAGAGAGAGAGAGGGAGGGAGGGAGGGAGGGAGGGAGAGAAAGGGAGGAGAGAGAGAGAGAGAGAGGGAGGGAGGGAGGGAAGGAGAAGGAGGGAGAGAGAGACAGAGAGACAGAGAAATGTTGTTACGGTCACTCCTTTTAGAAGTGCACTGAGTAGGCCACTCTTCCTGGCCCAGTGGCCAGTCTTCTTTGATGCAATTCCCCACCCTCTCTCGAGGGATCAGTCAGGAGTCTCTGGTCATACCTACCCTTCAGCAAAAGTCCAAATCCTATGTTTCACTGTTTTAAGTGCAGGCCAGGGCACAGGTTCCACACTCCATGGGAAGCTGCCCAGATGATAGTGGCCAGGCCACTTTCACTCAGGCCACAGGCTCAGATTCTTGAATGTTCTATAATACATGCTTTAATCCAATCTTCTCACTACATCTATATTGTCTGAAACAAAACCATTACTTTTCAGTAGAGGGTTAGTCATCTTTATGGCAGGCTTCAAAAGAGGTCTACAGAGCTCCCACGTGAACCACAGTAGCACCATTGCTTCTGAGAGTCAGAGGGAGATGTGAGAATTATTTGACTCTGCAATTTTGACTGACTTTTGAAAGTCATTCTGAAATCTACTTTTTGTTGCGTTGAGTCTTAGCATTTACAGTGATACAAATTTAAAAAGCTAAAATCTTAGATATGTTTCATGGGTAGAAAAAAATCTGCTCTAGAATATAGATACTAATATAGGATAGTTCAAAGGCTAAGAGTTTTGTTACTAGGCCATATAAATATATAATAAAGGCAGGCAATTTGGAACAAAGGGTTGAAGTGGAAGACAGTACCTCTCTGAGGCTTCACCTGGGCTCTTATAGTCTTTGCCTTGCTTCCCCCTTTTCATTTGCAGAAGAAACCCAAAAAATCTTGGGGCTAGAGTGAGAAAAGCTGTGGAAACTGAGACCAGGGGACCCTTTAATGATTTGCCAAAAAGGCAATATCCAAACATGATGCTGAAAGAGTGTAGGTTGGTAATCAGAAATTAAGAAAGAGATGCAGGGGACTTCCTGAGCCTGAGTCAGATAGAGGCTTGACACTAAAATGTTCTTCATGATACTGTAATCAGAAAAAAGTAGGTTCAAAGACAGATTAAGTGATTGTAGATGCTACTCAGCTGGATGGTAAGTTCCAAAAGAGCTTGGCCAATGGAGGTGAAGACTCTCTTTCTGGAGAGAAAAGCCATACAAAGCTACAACTCTAGGAATTCACTGATTTCTCTCTCTATGGAGAAAAAAAACAGCAAGTGAAATCCTTTCTATTTTGAGGACTCTGGGAAAGAACCTCCCCCCTTTACTAAAAAAACTAAAGTTAAAGTCTCTGGGCTCTAAGTTAAAAGTGAGATGGCAGAGCACACTTCTCTTATGGAGAAAAAGCAATACTGGTGGTATTCAAATGAATTATCAACTGGTTCTCCATGAACCCAGCCAAGGTGCCCCCCCACCCCCGCACTAACAACCAGTTCATGAAACTAAACCTAAAATTAGGTGCTGGTTCTACCGAACCAGTGCAAACCAGCTGAATCCCACCACTGACTTAGCTAAGGACCCTAACTGACACCAGAAGCTAAAAGAAGACAAAGGGTCACAATTTCACATCCAACAGATCAATGACTAAAGGACTCATGAGACCAATGAAGCAATACGCAGCAGAGACCATATGCCCAGGGAGATGCAGGCTTGTCCCCAAAAGAAATTAATAACCCTGCAGTGTTGGAAGTATGGGTCTTCCCCTCCCAGCTGCCCTGTTGTCCTTGGCCACATAAGCTCCCCATGTTGATCTTCACTTATACATCCTGGTCACACGTGTGCCCTACATGGGTGCTCCTGAATGTGAATGCAGTGCCTACATATGTTCCCCGTATATGTACCATTTCATACCAGTGTCCTAGCCACATGGTACTCTATGTGCCTTGACCTTACATGTACCCTATGAAGATACCCCTTCAATGTGCTCCCTAGACATTCACTTCTCCCACTGATGGTATTTTTAATTTTGAAAGAGAATATCCCAGGATTATCAAGCTACAAACACACACACACACACACACACACACACAATCTATTGCTACTTTTCTTACTATGATATTTCATTTAAAAAAACCTTTTATTTTGAGCTAATTGTGTCCTCTGGCTGACTAGTTATCAGTAGGGGCTAATGAGTCATGATTTTAAGTGGATACAAAACCACAGAGGACTATGAACCTGGCGTAGTTTTTCCAAGGGCCCTCTTTACAAGAGTGGAGTGTCCCAGGTGCTATACTAAAGTCCCAGTTGCAGTATATGCATTAAAATTCTCTGGAGGAAAAGAGTTTACTCTAGTATAACAGACAAAATATTTATTTTCTTTGCACAAGGTATTGTTTCTCTCTTTTTGGCCCTCTTTTCAACAATTCAAGGCAGCTACCTCAGGAAAAAGGGAATTTCTTTAAGGTCAAGATTCTTCTTTAGCCAATTACATAGATGTTATCTTGCAGTCTCTCCCTCCCTCCTTCCTTCCTTCCTTCCTTCCTTCCTTCCTACCTTCCTTCCTTCCTTCCTTCCTTTTTTCCTTCCTTCCTTCTTTCCTTTCTTCCTTCTTTCCTTTCTTTCTTCCTTCCTTCCTTCCTTCCTTCCTTCCTTTTTCCCCCTGTCTCTTCAAATTCTGCCATATTCTTAAGATTATGTTTAATGAACTGGGTTAGACCACTTCTTTCTAAAACTTTTCCGTAGTCCTCTTTGAGTTACTTCCTTTCACATATTTTTTTTTTCCTTTCCTTCTGTTTTTCTGATTGCATAAGAGCCTGAAGCAGTAACAGCTGTGAATAGAGAGCTTCATATTTTTAAGGTCATTGCCGTTGAAAGGTCTGTTTTATCAAGGTAGATCTGTTGGGGAAATGTAGCAGTCCAGATGTCAAGGTCAGAGAGAGATTTTGCTGGAATCATCAACCTAAAGCCAATGCAGAGCCTTTAAAAAGTTTTTATAGTGGCAAAGAATATATTGAAAGTGGGTGGGGGAATGTAGCTTAAGGCACTTATCCATGTGACAACAACAAAAACATTTTCAGGGGAAAGAAATCGTTTTTGCTAGGATCTGCTTTTATATGCTTAAAGCACATTTGAATAAGGGGTCACAAGGTTATTAGTTACAGTGGGGATGTAGTAGGGGTAAGGGCAGCTAGGTGGCACAGTGGATAGAGTACCAGGCCTGGAGTCAGGAAGATTTGAGTTCAAATCCAGCCTCAGACACTTAGCTGTGTGACCCTAGGTAAGTCACTTCACCCTGTTTATCTCAGTTTCTTCATTTGTAAAATGAGCTGGATGAGGAAAAGGCAAACCATTCCAGTATCTTTGCCCCAAAAAACCCAAAAGGGGTCAGGAAGAGTTGGACACAAATGAAAACAACTAAATAACAACAAAAGTGAGAGCAAGGAGGGTGTTCACATTTAAGCACTTATCTGAGAAAAGTAGCATGGAGTAAAAGAAAGACCATTTGGATCTGGTGTCAGGAGACCTACTTCCAAATCCTGCTTCCAACACTTACCAGGTGTGTGACCTTGGGTAAATCATAGGGAAAGAATATTAACTAGGGTGAGGTAACTGGACCTTTGTATCAGGACACCAGAATTTAGAAGTTACTGACAGCACTTGTATACTTCCCCAAATAGTACTCACCTTCTTCCACTGATCCTTAGGCATCCCTAATTCTTAAGCATCGAAACGATTAGTTATAGTTCTGGATGGGATCATCGATTCACCTTGAAGATATCTCAGAGGTCATTCATTCTAACTTTCTCGTCATACAGATCAGAAAAATAAGGCCCACTTATGATGTCTTCTTATGTGATGAGTGTAACGTCATAGAAATAGTAAATAGCAAAGGCAGAACTTGAGCCCAGTATTAGCACTTAGTACAGTGCCTGGCACATAGTAGGTGCTTAATAAATGTTTATTGACTATGACTACAAATGCAGCATGCTGTTCAATACATCAAACTGTATCGCCTAAACTGAGTCTCAATTTGGACATCTTTAAGAAGTTTTGAAAGTCCCATTAGCCCTTATTTTCTTTTTATAAAGCAATTTTTAGGTTGTGTAAATATAGTAATGATAATTCATATTTACATAGTACTTCTACATTTAGAAAATATTTACACCCCAATAATCCTGGGAGGTAAATAGTATAAGTATTGTTTTCTCCATCCTTTTATGAAGTCTAGACCTGTGAAATGCTGAGGTTCCTACGAGGGAACTCCTACCAATTCAGATGAGGTATTCTTCTGTAATTAACAACTAAAGAGAGTTGCTTGAGGACACTAAAAGGCTCAAGGACTTGCTCAAAGTCATATAACCAGTATGTAGAAGAGTCAGGACTTGAATCCAGGCCTTGCGGACTCCAAGGCCTGCTCTCTGTGCCATAGGCCCTCTAAACGTAATTCTTGGTATCTTTGCTGTTGTCATTCATTCAGCCATGTCTGACCCTTCACGGACCTCAGCACACCAGGCCCTTCTATCCTCAACTACCTTCCAAAGTCTGTCCAAGCTCATGTTCATTGCCTCCATGACACTATCCGTCTCACCCTCTGCCGTCTTCTTCTCCCTTTGCCTTCAATCTTTCCCTGCGTCATCTCAAGCACCATCAAATCGCTGCCTCCCCTGTTTTCCTTTCAAAACATTTTAGGCTGTCAAATAGACCTAACCTTTGGTTTGTCAGGAAAATGAGAGGTTTCAGTAATAATAAGAGGTTGGGACACAGCTCCCTGGAAGTTTTAAAAAGGTTCTAACCAATGAAAATCAGCACGGTCAGGATCCACTGAGGCATTGTTTGTAAAGAACTGCGCAAACCTTGAAATGCTACCTAAACATCAGCTGTTACTTTAACATTAATAAAGGATGTCTGATTCCTTCCCAAGGTGCCCAGGGTGAAGTGATACCACCCACCTGGGGACTCTTTACATTTGCTGATTACGAACGTAGCCTCCCATTGTACTTTTGCAAAGCTCACCCCTTCACAGATTGTGGAATTAGTATATTTGTACGCCTTCGGAGAGTAGTACTCATTCCCTCTTTTCCTACCTTCGCAGCAGAAACAAAGACCTTAGGACTGAAGTTCAAGACTTAAAAGGCTAGATAGTACCATTTTAGAGAGCATCCAGCCTCCCATGGGTCCTAAAGGGAAAAAAAGATAACTATGGCCATTGCCTTCCAGATGCTAAGAGTTAGCATTTATACAGAGGCGGCTGGTGATTCAGTGGATAGAGCACTTCCTGGAGTCAGGAAGGCCTGAGTTCAAATCCAGCCTCAGATACTTCCTAGCTGTGTGACCCTGAGCAAGTCACTTAACCTCTGATTGCCTGACAAAATGGATCCCCTGGAGAAGGAAAATGGCAAACCATTCCATATCTTTGCCAAGAAAACCCCAAATGGGATCACGAAGGATTGGATACAACTGAAACAATTAAGCAAGCATGTATGGCACCTACTATGTGTCGTGTATTATGCTAAGTACCTTACCAATGTTATCTAATTTGATCCTCACAATAACCCTAGGAGATAGGTACTACTGTCACCCTTATTTTACAAGGCAAGGCAAGCAGAGGTTAAGTGGTTTGCCCAAGGTCATAAAGCTAGTAAGTGAGGCCATATTTGAATTTCCGGATTCCAGACCCAGCACTCTGTCCACTACCCCATCTAGCTGCCTAAATTTATTTCTAGCCCCCATTTAGAGTAACAACTAAAGTTTTACCCAGTGTCCTGGAATCATAGGAATTTGCTGGGCATCATGCCAGGCTGAGCCAATTTCCTACCCTTCCGACATGACAGAAAATACTCAGTTTCCAAATAATCACATGTAAGATAAGGGTTATCACATCAGAATGAAAAGAAAGGCCATGAGAACAGGAGCACATCCATGCAACTTTGAAGTCAGGGAGGTTTGTTACCTAGGGATACTTCTTAGTTCTGTTCTCCTGGGAACAAATGCTCCTCTTATGATATTAACTGCAAGACTGAAAATCATGACCTGGCTGAGCAAAGAGTGTGGGCCAGGAATGGTTCCTGCCTTGGGAATCCAAATATTCTGCTAGATGTGAGAGATTCTGTTGATTTTGGAAACACTATGAATCATTTCCTGAAAGAGCAAAATAATGGAAGCTTCTTATTTCAGAATTCCAAGAAATGTTCTGTTGAAAGTCAGAAGGCACTTGGGGATTCCAAGTTCCCAAATAGGGCCTTTATCCCATCTAAGAGGAAGCTTCCCAAACCCTGGGAAAATGATTTGTACAAACCAGCTCAATAAAATGTGTCTTTGTCTCTCTTGTGGGATACAGATAAACTTAAAGAAAAGTCCATAAGGTAGCTTCACGTGGTTAAGAGACAGTTTTCAGAATGGCTTCCTTGTCCCTGTTTTTACTTCATGCCCTGTCTGAAAGGGAAGTACGTGCACACACATGTGTGTGTTTGTACATACATGTGTAAAGATTTCCTATATTCCTTTAGTACAGTGCCTGGTGTGTGTATGTGTGTGAACACACATATATATGTTCTCTGAGAATATATGTAAATATAAATAAATAAATAAAAGTAAATAAATATATATACACACATATTCTCTGAGGGTCAATGAGATATAAATATCCTGGGAACAATTCTTTTAGTATTATTTCTTCTATTGAAAACCTACTTTTCATCAGGGAATTTCCAATGATGTCAGTAGTTCCACCATCTTCCTCACCTATAACCCCAGAAAACAACTCTGAGGTAAGAAACTTGGGTTCCCACCACTAAAGGACTCTGGGAGCTAACCTTGCTAGGATCAGAGAGCACTCAGCCTTTGCAAACCACTTAACCTCTTTTCTCTCTTTGCTCTGTCTCCATCTCCCTCTCTATCTCTCTCTCTCTCTCTCTCTCTCTCTCTCTCTCTCTATCTATCTATCTATCTATCTATCTATCCATCTATCTCTGTCTCTGTCTCTCTCTCTCCCTCAAAATTCACCACAAGTTAAAACTTGAGACCAGAAAACTTTAGTGCACTGGGAACAATTTTCTCAAACCGTTAAAGGTGAGATCAATGTGGCCTTTCCTAGGTCTGAGGCTGAAAGTGTTTTGTGGCTTTGAGGCTTAATGCTTAATAAGAGGACCTAACTTCTAAAATGTTAGGCAGCAAGGAAGACCTGTGTTCAAGTTTTGCCTCAGAAATTTCCTGGCTATGTGACACCACCCCTAACCCAGCCTCTGAATTTATTTAATCTCTCAGTGCTTTAGGCCATTTTCTAAGAGCAGAGCTGTGGAGATGTGAACCAGCACTGGGAGGAGTTTCCTCACCTGTAAATTCCATATACCGAGGCCTTCATAAGTCTAGTCCTTATCCTATCTTAGAAAATGAAACTGGCCAGGAGTTAAGGGACTCTCCAGTGTCTCAGAAGATGGACACTTTGGACACTTCTCTGGGCTTCAAGCAGAAGGGAATTTGGGGACTCTTCTAGACCCTAAAACAACCTTTCTCCCGGAATGCATGGCCCCTGACATCTGTGGCTATTAACGGGGGACAGTTTCCAATTTCTGTCACACTTGTTTCACTTATAGACATGTGGGGCAACTCCATACTCTTCTATTTCTACACCTGGCATAGGCAGCTGGGTGGTCCAGTGGATAAGGAAGACAGATTCCACCTCAGAAACTTACCAGCTATATCACTCAGGCAAGAGTGCACTAGTAAATGTCTAACAACCAGCTCTCTGAAAAGCAATACACATTTTGTAAGTTTAATCTTCATTATTAACATTTTCTCCATCAGTTTCTTAAGGTTAAAGTAGATAATCGACTAAACAATAAGCCAAACCCTATTTGTAACATTTGATGATTTCGGTGGTGTGTAAGGGATGATTGAATTTTATTTCCACAGAAATTATATGAAACATGATTTGAAGTCATACTGGTGGCTAATGTAAGAGATAAAGCTGCTTGGGGTGGCGGTGGCGGGGCAGGGGTAGTGGAGGATGTTGGCTAATCAGTTTATCTAAAAGCAGACTCCTTTTCTTTGCTCTGAGAAGGCCTTTTTCCTGTGTATCCACAGCTGTGGGACCAGGTGTGGTTCACAGGAGATGGGGCCCATTAACCCAGACTGTCTTAGATAATGGGACTCTTTCTCGTGGATATCCTGGGTTTGAATCTTCAACTCACAACTTTTATCCATTCCCTTAGCAATTGAGAATATTCCTTTCTCATGCTATCTGAAGCTGACAAACTGGGAGGAAACTAAAAAAAAAAAAGCATTTATTAAATAAAGGATAAGGTATGGGGATGAAAGGGGAAGGGGGAATTGAAATGTGGAAATGAGATGTGGGCAGGGGTGCAGACCCATGTGGGGGTGGGGTTTAGGTGTTTTTGGATGGGCTGTGAACCCTGAAATGCTGACCAACGGGATGCGGGGCAGGAAATCGTCTGAAAGGGTATGTCTCCTTAGGGGTCACCCAGGATCCTGCCATCTCTGGCAGGAGAATAATTCTTCTATTCACTGTGGGCCATGTGGAGTTTTTTGGTAAGATGATTATTTCTAAAAGGTTTAAATGCTCACACTGAAATTTTAATTTATCTGTTCAAGAGAGGTAGACATAGTGGTCTCTAGCACACTCCTAGACCCAGGGCAAATTACTTAATCTCTCTCAGCTTCTGTTTCCTCATCTGTAAAACCAGACTATTAGAAAAAATGGCTTATGAGGACCTTTCCAGTTCTAAAGTTATGATCGTCTTATTGGGGAGAAAGCAAAATATAAAATCCAAGTGATTAACTGCATTAGGCAGAGTAACCCTTCAATAAAACAAATTTCTTTGTGTTCTTGATAGGTGGACGAATATTTTTATATGTGTATACGTGAGTTCTCTCTCTCTCTGTCTCTCTCTCTGTCTCTCTCTCTCTGTCTCTGTCTCTCTGTCTCTGTCTCTCTCTCTTTCTCTCTTTGTGCTAAGCAATAATACTTCCCATGCAAAGTCAGAGTGCCAGTATCAACAAACACACCCTGTCTGGAGAAGGCTCCACATATCATAAAACTGAAACACTTAATTAGGCTCTATGGCAGAAAATCATAAGCTTTGAAACTAATAATTGGTACATGCCATCCAAAGAATACATTTTGTGAATAGCCTGACTATAATAACTATTTATGTTTAGATAGACAGCTTTTATTTGAAAATTTCCAAGTTTTATAAATTCATTAATATCAAGAGACATTTCTAAATGAGATTTTGAAAATATGCTTTTCTCAAATATGGGAGGCAGTGCAGTACAATGGATAGAGAGTTAGCCTCAGAGCCAGAAAGACATGTGACACACACTAGCTTGTGTGATACTGAACAACTCACTTAACTTCCCATTACTCTAGGAAATTCTCCTATAAGTTACAGAAAGAGTCAAACTGGCATTGGTAGAGGGAGATTCTTCACCCAGAAGTTGTCTATACTAATGAGATCTCAGGTCTGGTTGTTATCCCTGTTCCCAGCTCACCAGCTCCCATATGGTCTGCCTTCAATGTTCATGTGCCAGGAGTGGTTTGGCTGTAACTGACCACTACTTTCTTCTCTCAAAACACACCCTTTGTTACCCAGAATAATTAACTAGTCTATATTTTCTTATTTCACTTTCTCTGTGACACCACATACTACTAGTTTCTGTCTCCCCCTCCATCTATTCCTTCAATCTCATGAAGGCACCACTCTACAAACTGCTGACCAGCAAAGATTTCAGGTAACTTTCAATCCAACAGGCATTTATTTTGTGCCTTCTGTGGGCTGGGCACTGCATGCCAGGTACTAGTGATACAAAGAAAAAACTTTTAAAATTGTTCCCACCCTGAAGGAATTTAACATAGCACACAGAACTCTGCACCAAGTATTCCTAAATTCCAACTAAGATACTGAACATTAGAATGGTTTATATTTAAGTCAATCAATCAGTCAATAAACATTTTTAAAGTGCCTTCTATATTCCAGGCACTGTGCCAAGTGCTGAGGTTACAAAAATTGGTAAAAAAAAAAAAAAAACAGCCCCTGCTCTCAAGGAGTGCATACTCTAAATAGCACACATTCTTTGGCTACATACCTCAGTGGAATGAGTTCTGGGTAAGGAATTGAGAGGAGCCTTGGTTCTAGCTCCAGCTCAGCATTTTTTTCCCAACATTCTCAATTTAATTCAGCAAATGTCTATCATTCAACAACTATGCTGGAAATGGAGGATGCATAGATCTATCAACAAGAATTTATTAAGTGCTTAGTATGTGCTAGGCATTGTGCTAAACAGAGATGCAAAGTAGTGCAAAAGTAGCCACTACCCTCAGGAAGGTTACATTCTAAAGGGAAGCAACATGTAAATAAGTAGAAGCATACAAGATAACAGAGTATGAATCTGAGGAATGTAACCTTAGAGAGAAAGGCTTTCCCACTGCTGAGGGACCTGGGAAAAACCATCTCAGGTCTCAAGATTACTTTTTGCTCAGATTGCATGCCATCTTGGGGTTGGTGGAGGGGAGGGATGGGGAGAAAATTTGGAAATCAAAATCTTATGGAAGTGAATGGTGAAAACTAAAAATAAATAATTTTTTTTTTAAAAGATTACATTTTGCTTAGGAGCTCACATTCTGCAGGCTTCCAACTACATAGATGCTCACACTGAAAATTTTAAAATGCCCTCTGGCTAGAGCTAGCTCCATTACACCCCAGGAAGGTTGGGAGGGAAAAAAGATCAAATAAAAGGAAGGAGGAGATAGAAGAGAAAGGTGATTCAAGAGTCTGGACCCCAAAAAGCCAGAAAAGTAGCTGTTCAATGAACTGATGTATATTAATGGGGAAGAAAAATTAATAAGAATGGAGAAGTTGGATTCATAGCCATTTTCATGTATTTTCATGCAAGCTGCCCAATTCATAGACTCACCAGAATAACTAGAATTTATATAGTGCTTTAAGATTTGCAAACTACTTTGTATGTATTACCTCATTTGCTCCTTTAAACAGCCCTAGAAGGTAAGTTTTTACAGATAAAGAAACTGAGGTAGATGGAGTCCCAAGTGACTCGCCCAGGGCTGCACAGCTAGTAAGTCTCTAAGGCAAGATTTGAATTGAGGCCTTCCTAACTCCAGGTCCAGTGCTCTGTCCCCTATACCACCTAGTTGCCTCATCTGTCTAGAGCTGGGAGGGACCTCAAAGGCCATATAGTCCCAAGCACTTCCTCCCAGATAAGAAAACTGGGGCCCTGAGAGGTTAAACTTACCCAAGGTCATGAAAATAGTATCACAGATGGAATTTGAACCCAAGACCTGAAGCCATCTCTTTCCACTGTGCCATGTTGCATCACACTGGCTTCTCCATTTTGGTAAGTGAACACACACTCTAGTTCCATTCCTTGCAGGGGGCCCCCACATCTGTTGCCACAAACACTGCCTAAAGCATATATGTTAATTTGAAAATTGACTGAGGTTAGACTTCACCAGTTATGTGCTCTGGACGTGCAAAGCCTAGACATCTGTTTTCATGGCCCTCCTATCTTTTTTTTTTTTACATCTAGATGTAGCCTTCAGAAAAAAGAATATGTTCTGGCACTCTGGAAGTTGAAGAACAGATGTTAAATTTCTTGTTTACCTGTCCCTTTTTAAACTTAATTAACTTTAAATAGAATAATGTCATCAGCATAGAGAATATTCGGTCCTTCTACCAGTGTGGATGCCAATCCGTGATCATTCTTACCTATCCCATGGGATCCTAAGTTGAGAGCTGGTCCACCATAAGGGACTATAGAGGCCATTTAGCTCAGCCCCTCATTTTGCATGTGAAAGACCTGACTGGGCCCATATGACTTGCCCAAGGTCACACAGGTAGGTCACCCATTATACTGTGATTTCCTTGAGAGCAAGGACTGTCTTTTACCTTTCTTTGTATTCCCAACACTTAGCATTGTGCCAGGCACATAGTTGGTGCTTAATAAACGTTTATTGACTAACTAGAATTCGAACCCAGTTTCTCTGAATCCAGAGCCAGGGCTTTTCCCACCGGATCGCACTATCTCCATGAGGAGTTCCTCTATAGAAGATCTGCCTGGTACAGTGGACACCCTTCTCCAATAGTTTATGAATACTAGTAAGGCGCTCAGTTTGTCTCTCTGCTATTGGTGACTCTTGCTATATTAGTAGCCTATATTTTCCAGGCATACATATTCATGACAATGTATTATACACTACTTTTTGTGTGCACACTATCATCGGTAATATACTGCATTCTTTTTATACCCATCATCCTTCTGTCTTCCCCATCATTCTTTGGGTTACCTGTCTTTTTGATTGTTTTAAGATTACAGTGTTTGAGATTCACATATGACAGCACCAGGATAGTATCAGTGTTAAAAGGAGGGGCTTTTGGAGCAGCAAGTAATTTAGGATCATTAAAAACAGGAAAAAAAAGTTTCTGTTCCTATACTATTTGCCCTACAGATTTTACATCTCACACTTTCTGAGAGGTTTTGAGGCAAAAGATTTTTTTTCCAGTTTCAATTCATGATCTCTAATGTGAATCAGTAAACCGCAAAGTTTCTCTTTTGAGTAATAAAGCCTTTTGCCCTAGAGTTTACAGCAGTTAGTTGATAAATCAGAAGGGCAGTAGGTCACAGGATCTTGAGTGGGATGGAACTTTAAAGAGATCTTGGATAAAATAAAAATTCCTCTATATGACATTTAAAGCCCTTTGTAAGCTAACTCCATCCAGCCTATCTTTCCAGGCAGATTTTTACGGAGGAGGAAATTGCTCCAAATCCAGTGTTCTTTGCACTAATCCGTGCTGTCTTTCCCCTGAAGGAAGATGGAAGTGCCTCTCTCTCACAAGAGCAATCTCTGAGACCTGTGCAGGGCAGCAGGCCTGACACTATAGAGACCAAATCTTCTTGTTCTCTCTTTCCTTCTGTCCCACAGAAGCACATGGTAGAACTGAGCTAGCTCCACTTGAGGTTCTGAGATAAGTATCTAATTATTCCTGTAGAAATAAAATTTGACTGGCAACTCCTATCCTATTAGCTTCCTTATCATTATTAAAGCCAAAAAGACTTTACATGTTGAAGGATATTTCTCCAGGGGAATGTACAACAAGTTAGGTTAACAAAAATCTTTTTGGGGGGAAGAAAGCATTATGTACATCAAAGTTGATGAACACAAAATTACTTAGTTCAGGAATCATGTTTCCATTATCATTTAAATAGTTATTGCACTGCCAAATTATTTGTCTCTTATTCTGAATGACAGGCCTCGAGATTATATTCTTCAATATTCCTGTCCCTCTATTTGCATCCCAATCTACATGGCACACACCTGGCTTGCTATTTATGTTACTCAGTCATTTTTCAGTTGTGTCCAACTCTTCATGACCTCTTTTGGGGTTTTCGTGGGAAAAATACTGGGATGATTTGCCATTTTCTTCTCTAGCTCATTTTACAGATGAAAAAACTGAGGCAAACAGGGTTAAGTGACTTGCCCAGGGTCACATAGCTAGTGTCAATGACTCCTGTTTAATATTGAAATGTCACCTTTATTAACTTTACACAGGTGGTACGGCGGATAGATCGATGGACCTGGAATCAGGAAGACCTGAATTCAAATCCAACCTTAGACAACTATTAGCTGTATGACTCTAGGCAAGTCATTTAACCCCTACCTGCCTCAGTTTCCTCCTCTATAATACAAGGGTAATAATAGCATCTACCTCCCAGAGTTATTGTGATGATAATAATAATAGCTAACATTTATAAAGCATTTACTAAGCACTGTGCTAAGCACTTAACAATTTTTTTCTCATTTAATCCTCACAACAACCTCCCTAAGTAGGTGCTATTATCCCCATTTTTACAGATGAGGAAACTGAGGCAAATGAAGTTAAGTGACTTGCCCAGGATCTCACAGCTTGTAAGTGTCTGAGGTTAGATTTGAACTCAGATCTTCCCAACTGCAAGATCAGTACACTAGGCACTGTGCCACATAGAATCAGATAATATTTGTAAAATGCTTTGCAAATCTTAAAGTGCTATACAAATTCTAGCTATTGTTATTATCATTATCATTGTATTAATTATTAGTATTTGTTTATAATAATTTAGAAAGGCTATTCCTCATCAACCCTATGGCATAGACTTCAACTCATTATCTCTGCTTTACAGATCGGGAAACCGAAACCTAACACAGAGTCACAGCCGTCAAGTATTCAGATAAAAAGTTGAAACCAGGAGCTTATGACTTCGTTGCACCACCATGCCTCTCCATGGTTGTTATTTCTTCTAAGAAAGCATTGGGAGAGAGGTTCAGGGGTGGGGAACCTGCAGCCTTGAGGCCACGTGATTCTGTCAAAGGGCCACAGTTGAGGACCTAGAGGGCCCCATGTGGCCTCAAGGCTGCAGGTTCCCCACCCCTGGTAGACCCTAATATTCCTTCCAATTCTAAGATTCTATAAAAGAGTTAAAAAATTAACATCCTAAAAAAAGTACAGATGATTTAATGAGTGGCTTCCATCTGAAAATCTCTAAAAGGGCAGACATTGAGGCTTTTGTCCCCTATCCAGACTTAAAGCATTAAATGCAGAAATGATCTGGTAGGCTGAAAGACAATTCTAGACTAGGAATGGAGAAAGCCTGGGGTGGGGGGGGGGGGGTCAGTGTTCTTCTCTGTTACTTACGAGCTGTGACATTGTCAGTTTCTCTTCACCTTAAAATACGGGGTAACCAAAAGACTTATGGTACCTACCTCACATGGTTGCTTTGAGGAAGGTAAATGATAAAGCACTATGTAAATGTGAGTTACTATAATTATTTATGAGATGTGACTCCAATAAAGTCACAGAACTGGAGCCCCACCCAGAAATCAGCCTTGTTAATATATCCTCTCAGTTCTGTATACCAAACAATGAACTGAATCAGAATGGAACTAATCTCCATCCATCCAGGATAGAATAGATGTGGTTCTGTTTGGAAGAAAAGGATCACCCTAGATAGGGATCACAAAGTCTCTTTCCATTCTAGGATTCTCAGACAGAATCTTACCAGTGCCTTCAAGCATCATGCAGCATTAGGCTAATTTGTGTGGGGGCTTGTAGTTTATAACATAGCTCATTAAATATGGGAGAAATGTACTATTTATAGTCATCTTGCTTGCATTTTTTCTTTATCTGAAGAATCCGCTCTAATTGTAGGGAAGTATCAGGAGGGGAATGTTCTCTGTGCACCTCAGGGGATTTGTTTGAGAGACTTGGATTTTAAATAGCTCATTTAATTCCTAGTGGGTTGAAAATAATTTTTTTATGTATCATCAAACACACATAGCAACTTTACAAGAATAGTAAAGTTAAAAATTTAGATGACATTAGCGAATAGTGTGTCTCCCTTCAGTAGTCATGATTTTTTCCATTTCAATCCATGGATCAACAAATACTTCCCTGATTGTCTGGCATAGCTAGGTGATATGGTGGACAGGGTACTGGACTTGGAGGAAGGAAGATCAGAGTTTTAACCCTACCTCAGACACTCACTGGCTATTTGACCCTGGATAAGGCACAGCCTTTCTCAGCCTCAGAGTCCTCCTCAGTAAAATGAAGGTTATGATAGCAGGATTTTCACCGGGTTGTTGTTAGGATCAAGAAATGCTGCACAAGTGTTAGCTACCGTTGTTGTTACTACTCCTGCTGTTGTCTGCAGCATACAAGTCGTTCCTGTAGGCTCTATCTATGGGAAAACAAAGAAGAATAAACACAACCACTTGTTCTTCTGAGAGTTTACATTTTAGTTCAGAAGATAAGACAGATATAAACAGACCAACAGTAAAGACAAGTATGTAAGTGGTGGGTGCAAGAGGAATTCGAAGGCAAGTGTGACCACTTTTGGGGAGGTGAGAGAAGGCTTGTTGGAGGAAAGTGAATTTGAAATGGGACCCAAAGTCTGGATAAAGTTTATATAGATGTAGAAGATACAAAAGGGTGATAGGATCATAAGTCTAGACGATCTCAAAGGTCATTTAGTGTAATTCTCTATTTTATAAATGATGCAAATGAAGCCCCGAAAGGTTAAACAAGCAATCATTTATTAAGTACCTACTATGCCAGACCACGCACGTGTGTATGTGTATGTGTGTGTGTGTGTGTGTGTGTGTGTGTGTGTGTGTGTGAAGAAACATCCCAAAGAGGAGACCAGCCTTCCATGAGATCAGGGCCAAGGAGTCCTCAGAAACTATGCCAGGCATCTCTAACTAAATCCTAGAGAGATTCAAAGAACACATTCATAACATGTTAAAGGTGGAAGGGGCCTTAGAGAAGACACAACTCAACCCCCACAATTTACAGATGAGGGAACTGAGGCCCATAGAAGGGATGTAGTTTACCTAAACTCACATAGCTATTTTTATTTATTGTTCAGCAGAAATAGCAACTGAGACAGGACTCCCTGTCCTATGTGCTTTCCACTAATCCATGCCCCATAATTCATCAATTCTATAGTGAACATTTGAAATTTTTTAATCTTTTTTCCCTAACTATGAATAAAATTATTTTTTAATAATGTATCCTTGTTTCTAGTGAACCAAGGGGAAGAAAAGCTTTTATCCACACAGGCCAGATGAAACTGGGGGGAAATTCTCAGTACCTTCAAAGCCAAACAAGGACTGGTGGCATCAGAAAGGAGTCAACACTTTAACAGTTAATGGGGAAAGATAATGCATAAAAGGTAGTTGGGAAGTAGAGGGAAAAGATAGATACCTGTGTGGGGACAAGATGGAAAAGTCCTGAGAGTCAGGAGCAGAGCCTGGAAAGAAGTGAGTACAGATGGCCTAGGCACCTCCTGAAATGGTGATCCTGGGTAGGAACTCACCAACTAGAGGAGGGGAACACAGGAGTGGAGGCATCTCCAGAGTGAGAAGACTGCTAGCATAGACATGTAAAGATCTGGAGAATCAAGGGTGTAGCCAGAAGAAGAAATTTATATACAAGAAACATAGGTGGAACCAGATTATAAGGTTTTTTGAGCACCAGGCTAAGGAGTTTGGGTTTAATTCTATAAGCAATGGGGAGCCATTGAAGGTCTTTTATGGAGGAAGCCATATGATGAAGATAATATTTTAGGGAAAGTGAACTGGCATCAATGAATAAATAAGTGAATGAACAAATGAGTGAACATTTATTTAACATATATTACATTTAAATAATGTTTTAGACACTTATTACATGAAGGCAGCTAGGTGGCTCAGCGGATAAAGCATTAGGCCAGAAGACAGGAAGACCTGAGTTCAAATCAGGCCTCAGACACTCAGTTGTGCCACCCTGAGCAAGTCATTTAACCTCTGTTTACCTTAATCCACTAAGAAAGGAAATGGCAAACCCCTCCAGTATCCTTGCCAAGAAAACTCTATACAGGTCACGTAGAAGCTGATGTGACTAAATGACTGTACTAATCACTGGAAATACAAAAAGCAGTGTATGGAATAAATTGAATTGGGGTAGAGGTTGGAACATGGGGGACAATATTATCAGGATCCCGTGACTGCCAAAATAGGCATGCTTAAGGATTAAATCACTTACTTTCACGCTCACACTTTGCTTCTGGGACCATTTGCCTCCCACCTGAAACTTCTCATCCTCCAACCAGTAGATTTTGCCAAGACTCCATGGGGGGCACAGAACAGCCATAATGATATATAACGCATCCGATAGGACTATGTCATCATTATTCCTATTCCACTCACTTTCCAAATATGCAATAACAATCATTTAAATGCATGTATGACTTTTTCCCCAAAGATTTAGAAATTATACTCACATATGTTATTTCATGGCTCCTAGGTTTTTCAAAAATTTTTTCTTATTCTAAATATATTTAAGAGTCTGACATGTAATGAAATACATCTTTAATGCTTTCAATTTTTCAAAATGCTTCCATATTCATTTGAATCATGAAGGAACCCTGTGAAGTAGGAACAGCAGGCATTATCGTCCCCAGTTTACAGATGAAGAAGTTGAAACACAGGGAAAAGGTTAAGTAACTTACTCAAGTTCATACTGACAGTGGCAAAGCATTACTAAGACAAATGTCTTCTGACTCCCAGGCTTTTTCTATGCTATTCATCGCCTCTACACATGCTGTTACATCATAACTTACTTTTATACAATCTGGATTCTTATTACTTTAAATATAGTAGAACTAAAATGTCTTTCTTCCTTTGTTTTCTCTTAATAAAAATCAACAAACGTATTAAACACCTACTATGTATCAGGCACTGTGCTAAATAAACACTGAGGATGCAAAAAGGCAAAAGACAGTTCCTGCCCTCAAAGAGCTTAGAATCTAATGGGGGAGATAACATACAAATAAATAAATACACTGTGTATACAAAGCAAGATGTATATAGGATAAATAAGAAATAATTAAGGGAGGAGAGGAACTAGAAATAAGAGGGGATGGGGAAGGCCTCTAATAAAGGAAAGGATTTTAGTTGGGACGTAAAGGAAGCTGATGTAACTGATATAAATAACTAATACAAAATTGTACTTTGAGGAAGAGAGAGGTGAATATTGCTATCTCCCTTTTAGAATAAGGAAAACGGAGGCAAAGAGAAAATGATCAGACTAGATCAGTGTTTTTCAAATCTGACTGTCGTTCTAGAAGGGGGTTTTGGGATTATTTAGTTCAATTTTTTAATTTTATGGATGAGAAAACAGGCCCAGAGAGGTGAGCATTGGGCTGGTAAAAATTTTCTGCATTGGGGAAACACAGAAGTACATGAACCCTCGGGTCATCAAGCCCTCAAATGCTGTGATCTATGAAAAGGAGGGAGCCCTTCAATGTCTTTAAATGCCAGGTTAGACAGCCCAAGTGAGGCTGCCCAGTTGCAACCTAGTGAGCTGGTCTGCAGTGTAACAAACAGAAATGAAAATTCTTGGAAGAACTTTTTTTTAAAATAAAGTTTGTAACTTTTTTTTGGAGGGGAGGAAGGCAGGGCAATTGGGGTGAAGTGACTTACCCAAGGTCACACAGCTAGGGAGTGTCAAGTGTCTGAGGCTGCTCAGGTCCTCCTGACTCCAGGGCCATTGCTCTACTAAAGTTTGTAACTTTAAAGAAAAATATTGAGGTTAAAAACAATGAAGTTAATAAAAGTTCAATTTTAAGTTTATTTATATAAAAATTCTTTGTAATTTATCTCAAGTATGGTGGGCACGGGCTTTTAAAATCCAGAACTAAGATTTTCTCAGAGCTTAGGAAAGTCATACCTGGCAAGCTACATAAGAGCAGATTTTTTCTTAGGTAAAAATATACACACTTCCATTCTTCCGAGGGTTTTAAATAGGGTTAAGTTAGAGTGTGACAGCAGAGGCAAGGATCAGACGTAGCACTTTGTACACAGATTTATCATTCTTTGGGAAATTAATGGACATACATTTAAATTATGTTAGACCACCTTTTAAACTTCACTTATTTTTGTCAGTCAGTATAACAAGTTTTAGTATTTCACTCTTCACCGAATGGAAACAAGTGAATTTTAGAGGTTAAAACTGAAATATGACTCAATTTTTTCCATGCTCTTCCTTATAATTGAGTTCCTGACATCTGCCTTCCAAGCAATTCCTAGAATCATAGAAATATTTGAGCTAGAAGTGATGGCAATGGTTTAGTCTGGCTCTCTCCCTTTAGAGATGAGGAACTGCAGACCAAGAGAAAATAAAGAATACTGCTATCTCCTAAGAGCATTTGTTCCTTGTCCTCTGCCCATTTTAAAGAGTAAATTAAATTTATTAAATTATAGATGAATAACAATAAATAACAACAATGAAATATATATGTTTTAAAATGAAGTGACTTGGTCACTCAAGAAGGTATCCTAACAACACCGCCATCTGCCTGCCCTGGAAGCCTGGCACCGTCAACCTGGCGCTCCAATTTTGCATTCAAAATGTCATTTGTCTGAAACACACATAAAAAGCACTTTGCAATTATTCGTTTTTAGGCCAATTGGCTCTGGTGGAATCTGACTCTAGCTCAGTCCACTCCTCTATGGCATTCTTGCTTCTGACTTCTTTTTCTCTCTAATGACATTTTCATTTGACAAGTAGACTGTGACAAGGGTCTCATGAATTCTGGGAGATGTTCCTCGGGGCTTGGATGAGCCAAATTGCTCTGAGTGTATCCATTTTTACCATCTGTGAAGAAGGGAAGACTGAGTATTTGTCAAGCAATTAGAAATACTTGGGTGGAAGGTAATGCCACATGAAGAAGAGATGCCTCTTATAAATCCATTGTTCATTTTCATTGCCTTGCAACTTATTCTTCTGTACATTGCTCTTCATCCTTATGAATTACTTTACCGCCATTTTGTTCATTTTTCTTCATTGATAGCCAATGAGGGATTGTTATAATTATGGTATGCATATCACACTAGGGTACAGAGGAGAGTTTTCCAGATCTCAAATCATCAGTCAACAAGCATTTATTAAGCACCTACTATGTGTCAGGCATTGACTTAAGTGCTGAAGAGTCAAAGGCAAAAATGAAGTAGTCTCTGTCTTCGAGGAGCATTTCTCTGAGATTAATTTCTATTTACTCATATATATATATATATATATATATATATATATATATATATATATATATATATATCTTGTATGTAGCCCCACCCCTCAGGGGGATTTAGTTTTCTCATAAAGATAGTCCTGTGATATTCCCTATACATAGAGAGCCGAGGCTGAGAGACCTCTGAGGGGAAAAGGAGAGAGATGAGGGAAATGGAGCAAGTAGATGAGGTAAGGTACAGATTGTGAATGGCTAAACATCTCACTTCTAGGGGTTCCCATTAGCCGTTCAAAACACACGAAGCACCAGGGCCATCCTTGATAGGACTTCCAAACTTCCCTTTGGGTGGGGTACAGGGTTACACATAGTTATTTACATATTGTCTCTCCCAATAGAATATGAGCTAGTTGCTGGCACAGTAGATAAGAGTGCTGGTCCTGGAGTCAGGAAGACCTGAGTTCAAATCTGATCTCAAACTTACTAGCTCTATGACCCTGGGCAAGTTTGTTTGACTCATTTTTCTCAACTGTAAAACAGGGATAAACAGCACCCACCTCGTAAGACTGTTGTAAGGATCAAAAGAGATAATATTTGTAAAAAGTATTTAGCACAGTGCCTGGCACATAGTAGGTACTATATACAAATACTTATTCCCTTCCCTTTCCCTCCTTGAGGCAAAAGATAGTGTTTTTCACCTTTGCTTGTATCCCCAGAGCTTAGTACAGTGGCATATACTAAGTGCTTAATAAATGCTTATTGAACAACTGAGTACCTGAATGACATTTTAACGGGAGCTAAAATTAAAAATGCCACCCTTGGAATCTCTGTAATGGAGGTGTTGCTTCCCTGGACCATGTTTGGCTAAATGATGAGTTAGAGATAGAAGGTCTGTATCGTGAAATGGAATTCAGTAGTTCAACAAACATTTATTAACTACCTACTAAGTGAGAAACACAGCGTAAAAAAATAAATAACTAAATCACAGTCACCTGTATAAATTACTTAAGTAGTTGTGTTCTTTACATGTGTATCTTACATGTCTCTACATGTATAATTGATATATTGCTTACCTTCTTAATGGTGGGGGAGGGCCTAGAGAGAGGAAGAGAATTTGGAACTTAATATTTCAAAAACAATGTTTAAATTTAAAAAAAGATGAATTAGGAAGCAGAGAGCAAACAAACATACCTCAAATGTATTTTCCTATATAATCCTTACAAATACCCTGTGAGATAATCAGTACAAGCTTTATTAATCTCATTTTCAAGAGGAGAAAACTGAGGAATTTGCTGACACACCTTAGGACAGACGCACTTTAAAGAAGAGAGAATGGTGGACTCCTGTAACCAAAAGGTGATGGAGCTTGGATCAGGACCAGATCCTGGTGATGAGGAAGATGATGGTGATGATGACAAGAACAGCTATAGGCATACCTTACAGATATTTCCGTTTCAGTCTCAGACCACTGCAATAAAGTAAATATTGCAAAAAATGAATCCTATGAATTTTTTGGTTTCCCAGTGCACATAAAAGTTATGTTTACAGTATACTGTAGCCGGCTACTCAAAAGTATCATGTTTAAAAGAATGTATATACTTTAATTTAAAAATACTTTATTGCTAAAAAAATGCAAACCATCACCTGAGCCTTCAGCGAGTCACAATGTTTTTACTGGTGGAGGGTCTTGCCTCGATGTTGATGGCTGCTGACTGATCAGGGTGATGGTTGCTGAACGCCGAGGTGGCTGTGGCAATTTCTCAAAATAAGACAACAACGAAGTTTGCCCCATCAATTGACTCTTCTTTTCACTTGAACACTTGGAGGCCATTGTAGGTTATTAATTGGCCTAATTTCATTATCGTTGTGTCTTGGGGAATAGGGAGGCCTGAGGAAAGAGAGAGAGATGAAGGAACTGCTAGTCAGTGGAACAGTCAGAACATTTACTGATTAAGTTTGCAATCTTAAATGGATGCGGCTGGTGGAGCCCCAAAGCAGTAGTTATAGTAACATCAAAGATCACCGATCAGAGATCACCATAACAGGTATTATAATAATAGCGGAAAAGTTTGAAATATTGGGAGGATTACCAAAATGTGACCCAGAGACACAAGGTGAGCACATGCTGCTGGGAAAGTGGCATCGATAAACTTACTCAACGCGGGTTGCCACAAATCTTCAATTTGTAAAAACCACAATATCTGCAAAGCACAATAAAATGATGTATGCCTGTACTGACAATTAAATGCTTAATTGAATTCGATGGTTCTCAAACTTGTTTTGTTCATTCTATTCTTAGCACACAGAATATTTAAGTTGTCAACAAAAAAGGGTTAGGGTTGGCTGGGCAGGAGAGGGGAGTGTTCCAGACTGATTGTTGTTGCTTAATTGATTAGTTATGTCTGACTCTTTGTGACCCCATTTGGGTTTCCTTGACAGAGATACTGGAATGGTTTGCCATTTCCTTCTTCAGCTCATTTTACAGATGGTGAAACTGAGACAAACAGAGTTAAGGGATTTTCCCAGGATCCCAGGCAAGCAAGCGTTTCAGGAAATGTCTGAGGCCAGATTTGAACCCAAGAAGTTGAGTCTTCTGACTCTAGGCCTGGCACTCTATCTACTGCCACTGAGTTTCCCATATAGTACTTTAAGGTTTTCCAAATGCTTTTTTTGTATGATCATATTTGATCCTCACAATAGCCTTGTAACATAGTCACAAGTCACAAGTCACAGTCACAAGACTGAGGCTTAGAAAGACTTATCCAAGGTTACACAGCTAGTAAGGATCAGAGGCAAGATTTGAATCCATGTTCCTTCTGATTCCAACCTCCTTGGTCTGCTAAAGTGGATTCATAGAGGAAGTCCAAACTAGAGTCCTTCCAACAAAACCCTGCTTACTCTATGGGGTTGTCCAGCTTCCCAGAAATCCTACTGGTCAGCTGACCTCATCAGAAGGGTAAATTCCTAGTTATTTCTTTAAAGTCCATTTAATTTGTCTGTCTTCAGCTTACTAATTACTTTCTACGTTTGCCTTTTTATTCCTAATTCGCTTACATTATTGGTTTCCATTATTAAAAACCTACTTTGAATCAGCTATTAGACCTATGTGTTCATGTTACTTGGGCCCTGTTTATCCTCTTTGGTAGGAAGAGCACCCTGATGCATTTTTTAATCAAAGAGTTCATTGGTTTTAGACCCAGAAGAGATGTCATAAATCCTCTCATCTAACCCCTGAGGCCCAGAGGAGCAAAGTTCTGGCCTAAGGTATGAATCCAGTTGTATTGACTCCAAACCCACAATGCCTCAATTCTTCTTCTCAGAGGAATCCATGATGTCATAGAGGTGCTAGACTTCCACAGAATCAGAGAATCTCAGAGTTAGAAGGGACCCCTCAACCATCCATTCCAACCTATAATGAATAGGAAGCCCTTCTACAAAGTGTTCTTCAGGAGCTCATTTAGACTCTGCTTGAAGGCATTTCCTTAAATCCATTCATTTTTTGACACATCCACAGCAACTCACAATAATCATCTGCTCAGACATCAAGATGACAAGATATCTGGGTGTGGGAGCAGGCGGGGTGGAGGGGGTAGTACCCATACAAGTAAAATCACAGATCCTTGAGGTATCGTTCGAAATATTGCTGTGGTTGTTTATCCTTCATTTTTGAAGAGGATTAATGGCATCATGGGGTAATGTCTTGACTCCTGAGTGAATTGGATTGAAGTGAGACAGAATTTCCCAACATCCTCAGCCTCACTCTTTCTTCCAGAGTCACCAAAGTCCAGTCTCAAGGCAAAAGTCAGGATGGCTGGCAGTGACGGGGGGTGCACTGGATGACTTAGCACCTTTGACGTCTGACCAAACTCTAAGCTCTCCACAGCGCCTGCTTCAGCCATCTTCCTGGCCATTGGAACAAATTGTTTTCATCTACTCATCCCACAGGGGGAAATCTTCACATGCTTGGCATAGACACTTCCCCCCACCCCCAAATCACCTACAGGTTTAAGACCCACAGGTTGTCCTCAACCTAGTTTAGCCCATCTGTTGAGATGATTTTACCACAGTGTGGCCACTGCACATGCTACAGCTTCTTGGAACCATGAATGAGAGTTGAGTGTCAAGTGGACACCAAAGGTGGATGAGCAGCCCTGAAAGGGGCTTGGCAAGCCCTCACACCAGAGATGCTAGCCCAAGAAATAGTATAGAGAAAATGAAGACCCAGGATTCACCCAAAGAAACCCAGAAAGTTGAGAGCAGAATCTAGAAGTCCAAAGAGCTATATTCTTGTCACAGCTTTACTACTTAGTGGACATGACACCTTGGGAAGTCATATTAACTTGATAGGTATCAGTTTCCTCACATTTAAAAAGAGTAGGTTGATTAATGTAATCTCTAAGGTCCCTTTCAGGTCTAACATTCTATGACACTATGATTATAATTTTGTTTAAGATGAACCAAGATGAAGTGACAGAGCTACTCACAAAGCTGAGCTCTAGAAATATTGATTGGGTCATAAACCAAGTAATAGCTTCTACAAGGTTATGGATATTGATTAACCATAGACCAAGAAGATAGTAACAGAGGACAAAAAAAAACACCCCCCTGAAACTTATAGTTATTGTCACTTCTTTCCATCTGGGACATAAACATTGACTTACTTGGGTATAATAAAAAGGCTATATCCCGATTTATACAACGATGCATCAAGGCTCCAAACAGAGGGAAAGATTTAAGTTGGACACAGAAGAGTGTCTAGGATTTGGATAAAGGAAGAAGAGGTGATATGTCAGTATCAAAGGGCAGGAAAAGCACCAGCTTTCAAATTCTGACTTCTGGGTTCAAATGCTGCCTCAGTTTCTTCGTCTATAAAATTAAGGGGTTGGATAAATTATTAAAAAAAGAAGAAGAATCATAAAAAATTAAGGAGTCGAACTAAATGGTTTCAAAAGGCCCCTTTGAGCTCTAAATCTATGTTCTTACGATCCATCAAAGCAGAACAATTTGAGCAAAGGTAGGAGATAAACCTGGTAGATGAAGGAGACTATAAAGATGCTTGACCTACCAGAGCCCTGAGCACTAATTTCTTCTATAGTTTCCATCACTCCTTTCCCAAACCACCATATATTATTTCTAGAGAAATTAAATAACTTTCATTTAGTCCTCAGCAACATTAAACAAGCTGCCCAGAATACTTAGAAAACTAAATCAAGGCTATCTCTTGTAGGGAAGAAAACTAAAAAATAAATCAAAGATAACAAATGAGAAAACTTTTTTTTCGACCTTCTCTATCCCCTACTCCATACATCTGATAATCTTTTGTTACGTTAATTTCATATTTCACTAAAGGACAAAGTTATATTTTCAAGCTTTAGCTAAGTGATATCAAGTGTATAGGCTCAAATAGGGAAAGTCCAACAGTCAGATATTTGGAAGGAAGGAAGGAAACAAGCATTTATTAAGTGCCTATGATATGCCAAGTACTTTAAAAATATTTTCTTATTTGATTCTCACAACAACTCTAGAATGTAGGTGCTGTTCTTGTCTTCATTTTACAGTTAATGAAACAAGGCAGACAAATATTAAATTACTTGCCCAGGATCTAACAACTAGTAAGTGTTAAAGACTGAATTTGAATTCAGGTCTTCCTGATTCCAGGCCCAGAGCTTTATCCACTGTGCCACCTAGCTTCCTGGAGGATCCGTGATTTTTACCCAGCCTTTTGGGCTACAAAATCTTTATACTTAAAAAAGAGATGAAGATAATCCGTTTTTAAACTATGCTTTCCATAAGCCTGTGTTGATATCACATCTTCCCCCCAATCATTCAAGTCTCCTACAAGAGGAAAGAGAGAAAGTACAAGAGCGTGGGGGCTGAAGGCAAAAGTGACAGAAACAGGAGCAATAGGGAGAGACAACCACTGCCTGGCACGCAACACTGTCCTGGGAAGCCCTGGACTCCACAAGCCTACAGAGCTATGCCAAGGGGTGTGTTGGCACCAGCTCTAATGACATAGACAATTGTTACATTTTCATGTAAGTATTTTTACTACAGAATTTGGCAAATGTTACAAATCAGGGCTTGATTTATTGTCTTGTTTATTGTACAAAAATGAGGAAGTGATGGAGAAAGTGTTTTTAATGCATATTAAACTTGAACGTGTGTTCTGTGTGCATTTTTTCCCTCAGAGAGCCAGTTGTTAAATCTTTGTTGTGAAACAAACTGGTTTGTTAAACCTGGTTAAACTGGTTTGTTTAAACTATTATTAAACTAGAATACCCCTGGCTATGGCTAACCCTGATTCTAGTGGTGGAGGCATGGGGTCTGTAGAGAAGAAAGCAGTTTGGGACATTCAACATCCTCAACAACCAGGGCTCTTCACTGTATTTGACCAAGGATGAAGGAGGACCAGACCGGACAGAGCAGCACAGACTCCAAACTGTAGTACTCACTTAAAAATTAACTATCTATATCTCTCTCCTATGACATGTGTGTATAGGTAGCATGAAAAGCTGAACCCAAGCATAGCCAATGCTGTAGACAGACACACATAACACTGCTATAATTTGTAGTATGCTGCTCTCGCTGAGATGTTAAGGTGGAAGCCAATATAATTTTGCCTCGCCCTCCACTCAACCCCAAGAGACCTGGGAGAAAAGGAAGCAACTATTTTGGTAATGGATACTGGGAATGTCCTGTTTGATTTAACCCTTTATTGTTTAATTTGACCTGTATTTCAAGTAAATACCTTTTTCTTTGGCTCAACTGGTCCTTTGGTTAATATGGTAAAAGAATTATTGGTGGGGGCTCGTAAAACTAATTCTGAGTGGAAATTGACTGAAAGCATGCCTGAACCTGAGGCTGTTTGGGCAGCAGCTGCTCCTGTGATGTGAGAAAGAAATCACGCAGGTCTCCTCATAGGCCTACGGTGGAGCTGGTCAGGTATGCCAGAATGCCCTGAGGTGATCATTACCATGGACCCTTCCCTCTCCCAGGAAGAAGGATAATCTTCCAAATCACATAACTCAAAGTACCAAGCCAAATGAGGAAGTAGGATTAGGTGAGAAATGTACTGAATGTAAAGTCTAAATTAGAGTTGAGAGCCATAATTACAATTCATGCTGGCTAAGGGAGAGTTGTGTTCTGATCTACATCAAGATAAATGTACTGAGTAGGATGATTTCTAATCTGATACACAACAGCCTAAAGCTCTTGGGTTTGGTTTAGGACTTGTCTGACCCAGGTGTCCCTCCTAGGTTCTTTTCTATCCCAATCTAGAATTTTTCTATTCCAATCCATATGCTTGATATCACATAAATAAAACTTTTCAACATAATCATTGCCCTCTAGAAAATATGACTAACAGCACAAGCTATGTATGAAGAAGAGGTCAAAGTTTATTTGAAAAAGTTCTCTTATTTGTTAATTTTGATTTTTCAAATACATCTATACCCTCTGAGAGGTAGCCTGGATTTGACCTTCTAAGTAGAAAGGGGAAAGGCTGATATTAATGCTTACTTTAGGGTATGCTGCCATAACTGGGTACATTTGACCCACACTCTATATGCCCCTATGGCTCCATTATGTTTTGGTACTTAAATGGTCTCAGATAATTTATAATTAGAATAAATTTCTATTTCTACAATCCTAAGGTCCATTTAATACATTTCCCCTTTCACTGGATATAAATGAGTCACAAACCAACTGCTAAAGGGCCAGAGAAGAAATGTTCTGTATGTAACATTTGCACTTGAGTTCAGAACTATGAGACTAATTTGTACTGGCAAACATGGAGTAAGTGCTCTGACATACAGATAAATGTACAAAGGAGGATGATTTCCAATTTGATAGACTACAGCCAAAAGTCACTGGGTTTGAGCTAGGACGTGTCTGGCATAAGTCTTCCTCATAGGTATTTTTCAGATGGCATTCTCCCCAGAAACTGCAGACAAGTTCTGGGTGATTCCTGTGTCCTGGGGCAAAGGGGTCATATGTAGAGCCCATCAGAGTGCTTGGTGAGAATAAGGATTGCCCATTGTGACTTTAGCTGAATGAGAACCTCTGTTCTGTTTAAAAAACAAAAGTAAAACAAAACAAAAAAAAACTCAATAGTCTGTAGTTTTTGATAAGGATGATGGCTTAGAACTTGATTCCATTTTGGGGGACCACTGTCAGTAGGATCAGAACCTTCCAGAAGAACTCTGAATTAAACTGACAGGGTAGGAGTGGGTGAGGGGGGTGGGTTATGGAGCAGAAAAAAGGGGGGAGATGTTACTTGAAAGAATGAAGGAAAAAGATTAGAAGGTTTAAATAGTTCTTGTGGATAGCCTATTCAGAATACATGAGACCTAGGAAATTTATATACATCTTTAATATTGTAAAATGCATGTTTACTAGTTGGGATAAAATCAACCTCATTATAAGGGGGAATACCGAAATATACATTTTATCAGGTTTCTTGGGTAGGGGCTACCAACCAAGAACAGTGAGAAGATCCCTAAAAGTGGACTCAACTTAAAAGAATTTCTGATATAAGGGCTTAACTAAAATTGGGTGGGCAGCTAGGTGGCATAGTGGACAGAGTGCCTAACCTGGAGTCAGAAAGAATCCTCTTCCTGAGTTCAAATCTGGACTCAGACACTTACTAGCTGTATGACCCTGGGCAAGTCGCTTAACTTCGTTTGCCTCAGGTCCTCATCTGTAAAAGGAACTGCAGAAGGAAATGGTAAACCACTTCAATATCTTTTCCAAGAAAACCCCAGATGGGGTCACGAAGAGTCTGACATGACTAAAATGACTCAGCAACAACAACAAATAAAATTGTAGTGTTTGGAAAGTTTTTACAAGAGGTTTGAAATTTTTAGCAAGAATTCTGGAGAGCCAGTGGTTTTTGAGTATTGTGGGGATTACAGTGAAGAGACTTGGCATTTCCAGGCCAAAGGTTGATCCTCAAATGATATAACACAGCTAGTAAGTGCCTAAGTAGGTGTTTGAATTCAGGACTCCTGACTTCAAGTCTAGCATTCCTTCTACCAAGCTACATACTACAACTGCTTAATTAAGAAATGACCTTGGAAGGACTCTCAGGCTTGCTCTTGAATATAATTTAGCACTATTCTTTATATTATCACATCTACTCTACGTATCTGTTTGTATTTTGAGGGATTGTCTTGGTTTGGGGCTCTCGTTTTCTACATTCCAAATTCTCCTAGTTAGTTGTTTCATTGAACACTCCTCTGCTTCTGTTGAACCTCAGTTGGTAGCCGTAGGGTTGATTAACATTACAGCTTATTGTTTTTTTAATTTTTTATTTATTAAAAAAAGCAGAAACAAAGATGGAATGTTCTTGCAAACCGCTCTGATAACTATTGATTCAGTTAGATGGTTCTGTGACCCCATCAATGAGCGTACTTCTTCCATTCATACAGATCTCATCTCATTCATGCGCACATCTTCTAGGACTCTACTTCACTTTTTCTTGTAAATCTTTCACAAGAGTTCTACCCAACATGCCAAGGGTGTATAAACTGTAGATTTTCTTCCCTTTTATTGAGCCTTTCTCAATTACTCTGAAGAAAACATTGAAAGGAATGAAAAAGAAAAAGGATCAACAACTTGAAATAAAGAGGAATAGAAGAAGATAAAGTAGAAACAGTATAAGAATACAATAGAGGGAATTAAACAACGATATTTTTGTATATGATCATGGAAGACAGTCTTTGTTATTGCTGAGTTGTCGCATCATTTCAGTTGTGTCAGACTCTTCGTGACCCCCATTTGGAGTTTTCTTGGCAACGATACTGAAGTGGTTTGCCATTTCCTTCTCCAACTCATTTTACAAATGAGGAACTGAGGAAAACAAGGTTATGTGACTTGCCCAAGGTCACACAGCTAATTAAGTATCTGAGGTTGGATTTGAAATCAAAATAAGTCTACCTGACTCCAGACCCAGTGCTCTATCCACTGCGCCACCTAGCTGCCCCTTTATTTTGCTTAACTATGTGTATTTATTACAAGAAATTTGTTTTTGTTTTCCAGTGGGGTTGGGGTGAGAGGGAGAGAAAATAGATTTCTGTTCATTTTTTTTTTAAAAATGGAGTTGAGAGTAGAGGGAGCTACAGATATAAAACTAATATAAAACATGCACTTTCAGATGAAGTCACTATACTATTAGTCTTATGCTTTACTATCTTACGAGAGACCTCTCACCAAGCAGGAATAATCCGTAAATGCATGTAATGCAAAAACAAAACATATCAATAAAACTTAAAAAAAAAAAAAAGCTGTGGGCATTTCATTAGTGCCCTCTGCTGGCACCAGTAGACCTTGCAGGTTCTTAGATAGGGACATCTCCATTTAAACCCATTAATCCCAGAACTCCACCCCTTTGGGTTAGTTTATAGTGAATCCACAGGGTTCAGCAAAAACCAGGATAGAGTGAGTTGAGTGGTTATCAGATTCCAAGCTCTTCGGTGTTCTATAGTAACGCTTGTTGAATAGAACGTTTCTAGAACTGCGTCTGCTTCCTGAGAGAAGGGTAACCTTTAACCGTTCTCTTGAGAAGCCAGAGAAATAGGCTCGGGAAAAGTTGCTGCTGGTGTAGAAATAAAGGTGGCTAGTTAGGTGTCATGAACCCTGAGATAAGCAGCCATCTTATATTTTCTTCAGCGCTGTCTATAGGGCCTACCTTCGGGAGAACGCTTTCAAACATCTTGTCTGAACAGCTTCAGACAAGTGCAAACTAGAGTGAAATTGTAAGTGGAGATATTGCCCAACATGGCGTTCCCTAGAAGTTATGGAAGTTAGCATGAAATCTTTTATCCAATCAATCAGACAAAGCCTCAGAGTTTGCTAAACCAGAACCATGATAAACACCCCACAGTCAAATCTGCAATCAAAGTACCACCCGTGGACCCGTTAGCACAGCAGTTTGTGGTGACCTAAAAGCCATCGCCATAGTTACTACAGAAGAAAATGGGGGCCTTGTGTGAGCTGTGGGAGATTCATCCTGGTTTCCTATGGCCATTTGGAACCTATTGCTCCATTTAGGGTAATTTCGACATGCGGTCTATTAGGACTTTATAACATTATGACCACAAGAAAAGCAAACCTTTGCAATTCAGGGGTTATTGGGATTTAGAAGGCAAGCTGTCGGCCAGAGAAAGTATTAAAGAGGTAGTCTTGGAAGGGTATGCAAAGGAATGGGTGGGAAAATGAAAGGAACATGGTGGCTATTGACTAGAATCCTGGGCTGAAATTTAGACTGGCAGGTAACAAGTTCTAATCTCTCTGTTCCTTATTTTTTTCCATCTTAGTGTGGAGATACTAATAAATACCAAATGAGAATACCTAGGGTCATAGATCTAAACTTGGAAGGCACTTCAAAGGCCACATAATCCAACCTCTTCATTTTGTAGAGTAAGAAACTGAGGATGAGGGAGATGAAGGCCAAAACTGAATTCATTAATCTTCAACCCTAAATTCCTCTTTCTAAGTTCCCTATTGCTTGGTAAGGTACCAACCTAGATGTCATTCTCGATTCCTCTCTTGCACTCCCCTCCCCCATATCCAATATGTTGCCAAGTCCTGTCAGTTTTATTTTCCTTTACTTACCTTCTTTCATATAGACCCCCCTCTCCCCTCTGACACTACCATTCACCCCAGTGCAGACCCTTACCACTTCATACCCAAATTATTACAATGAACTTCTGGTGGATCTCCCTGCCTTGTCTCTCCCCACTCCAGTCCTTGCTATGCTTGACTATCAAGGTGATCTTCCTAAAGAACAGATCTGACCATGTTACCTTCCTATATAATTAAACTCTAGTGGCTTCCTCTCACCTCCAGGATCAAATATAAAATCCTGTGTTTTTTAAAGCCCTTCATAAGCCAACCCCAGTGCCATTGTCCTCCTTGGTGTTCACACAATACACTCCAATTCTCTCCCTCCTCAGCTCTGTCTTCCTTGGTTTCTCTTAAGTCCTAGCTAAAATTCCACCTTCTATAAGATATATTTCTTGCTTGTACATAATCATTTGCATGCTCTCTCCCCCATTAGAGATCCTTGTGAGCAGAAAATATTTTGTTAGGCTTTTTTTCCCCTTCTTTGTACGAACTTCAGCTCTTTGCACAATGCCTAGCACACAGCGGGCACTTATTAAACGCTTGTTCGTTTGACTTGTTGATTTGAAGTGACTTGTCCCAGATTGCAGTTATTAACCAAAAGATTCAGGATTCAAACCCAAGTCCTCTGGCTCCAACTCGTGTTCTCTAAGCTTCCTCCTATCTAAAGGCATTCTCCACTTGCAGTGCAGCTAATTTCTCCTCAGCAGTTTTAGAGGGGTTCCTTTTACTCTTGAACATAGAACAAACTTTGGTATCAGATAAGTCTAAAAAGCACATCGAGTTTGGTGCTCTTCCTCCATTTCATTCTGTCACCATGGCTTGTCTGCTCCCATGCCTGGACCTTTGCTCATACTACTCCTGAAAGAATGCAAATGCTTTCCCCTCTTTCCAAACTAAGTCTTCTCTTTTTTCAAAACTGCTTGAAGCTCGCCTCCTCCAAGAAGACCAGACTTGGTTCCAAGAAGTGCAAACTCCTTAGCCTGTCACATATGGCTACCACCGCTTTTATGGATGTGTCAACTTCTGATATCCTTTTGTTTGTGTTTCTCCTACTTAACTAATTTAAGTATATACTATAAGCATATAGTGTTAGGCTCACAGTTTCTTTATCTAGATCTGTTATTTCATCAATGTAAGGAGTTCCCAATAAGGAAAATCTCTCTACCAAATCATATCAGCAATTGTTCTATCCCTTAAAATCAGTAGCTTAACTAATTAATTGTTCTATAGCTTAAGAGTTGCATGGGGCAAAGAGAGGTTGAGTGACTTGCCTAGGATTACAAAAACAGTTTGAATCACAGCTGGGACTTGAAACCAGGGTTTCTTGACTCAGGGCAGCTTTCTAGCCACAAAACACTGCCTCTATAATGCAAATAGGAACTCAATTTCTGGTTGAATAGTATTGTGAGGTTTAAAGGAGATAGTGAATACAAACACTTTGATAGACACTTTGAAGCCTTAAGGTACTATATTAATGCCAGTTATTATTATTATAACCACCAGCTGTTCTGCTTGGTTTTGTCTTCATCATCATCAATGAACAGCAGCAACATCAACACGGTCATTACCCCCTTCCCTTTTCTGCTTCCTTTTGTGTATTGTGTTTTTTCATTATATCATAAGCTCCTCCAGGGCAAAGACTGTCTCTTTTTTCAAATTTGTATCCCCAATACTTGGCACAGTGCCTGACATATGGTAAGCTCTTAATAAATGTTTATCATATCATATCATTACCTCCAGACTATTGAGTTCAAGTCATGTTCATAGAGTGAGACGGGGGCCTGATGATAAATGTATGATGGCCAAGTTCTCTGGGGGGAAAAAATGTACATACTTGTAAATTTAATCTGCATTGTTAAAACTTTCTGAAGTCTAGGCAATTAACAAAACAATAAATCAAGCCCTGGTTGTAGCAATTGCCAATTTCTAAGTAAATGCTCACACGGAAATTTAACAATTGGCTTTCCTGTGGCTTTCAGAGCTGGCTCCAGCAATCTCCTAAGTATAATATTCTACATATCTTGGCAACTTAATAGATTTGATGTGCCATCTGATTTGCAAGGATTTATACTAATATTAATAAGTGCAGAAGGTGGTCCTGCCACAGTCCCAAGTGATAAGCTCTAGTAAGTAGGATTTGCATCATCTTCCTGAATATACTATATCAAGTATAAATCTGAAAAAGTCTTGAAATATTCAGAATAAAATTTGTATCACTTTCTGTTTTGAAATTAATTTTTAAAAATTTATACTTCTTTCTTATAAAGAAATTAGGCCCATGACAAAACAGGAAAATGATAAATGCTGGAGAGGATGTGGGAAAATTAGAACATTATTGCATTGTTGGTGGAGTTGTGAACTGATCCAGCCATTCTGGAGAGCAATTTGGAACCATGACCAAAGGGCTATAAAAATGTGCATACCGTTTGATCCAGCAATACCACTTTTGGGCCATATCCCAAAGAGATCACACAAGTGGGAAGTGGACCAGTATGTACAAAAACATTTATAGCAGCTCTTTCTGTGGTGGCAAAGAATTGGAAATCAAGGGGATGCCCATCAATTGGGGAATGGCTAAACAAATTGTGGTATATGAATGTAATGAAATACTACTGTGCTATAAGAAATGAAGAGCAGATGGACTTCATTACAATCTGGAAAGACTTATATGAACTGATGCTGAGGGGAGCAGAATGAGGAGATCATTATACACGATTATAGACAAACAGTATCTGTAAGGACTAATTTTGATGGACTTGGCTCCTCTTATCAATGCAAGGTTCAAAGACAGCTCCAAAAGACTCATGATGGAAAAAGCTATGCACATCCAGAGAAAGAATTATGGACTCTGAATGCAGATTGAGGCAAACTGTTTGTTCTTTTTTTTTCCTTCTTTTTTGGTTTCATTTCTTCTTTCTTATGATTCATTCCATTGGTTGTAATTCTTTACAACTGGACTATTATGTAAATTAAGTTCAATGTGAAGGTATATGTAGAACCTACATTGGATTACATGTCATCGGGGTGGGGGTGGGGAGCGGGAAGGAGAGAAAATTTGGAACCCAAAAACTTGTAGAACTGAGTGTTGTAAACTAAAAATAAAAAATAAATTTATTAAAAATAAACAAGAAATTAGGCCACTTCATTTTTTCCCTTTTATTTAAAGTGATAAAGGGAAACTGAAGGTTAAATGCCCCCATCTTTCCACAACCAAAAAAAATTTTATCTTGGTTAATAGAATATTCTATGCCTCCCACGTCCCAGTGTATGGCTCTTAGTATTTGATGCAATCCATGTACAGTAGAAGCTGCCATGCATTCTTCATATAATCTACAAAAAAATCAGAAAACTTTGGAGAAAGCTTTGGATCTAATATGTAAGTAGCAGATGAATATGAAAGAAATTCATGAGTTTTTGAATATATGCAGTGCCTAGTACATAGTAGATGCCTAATAAATGCTTGTTGCCTTAACTGTATGCTAAAGAGCCTACATAGATTGGACTCGGTTCAGAAAGGGAAAGTAGGAAATGGACCATTTTAATTTTCAACAGGGAAGAAAATATCTTAGACACTTTTATGGGAAAACAGAGGCGGAAAGGAAAAATTTTTTGAGAAATTGACAAATTGATGAGATGGAGATTATGTTGTACTTGGGAGAGTGTAATAACCAAACATAAAATGAGAGTAATCAAGTTGTCTTCTGGTAATGAGAAAAAGCAACCGGTCACAAGGGCTATTCTGTGAATGTTTTATTTAACCATTGACAGGCTTGTCCAAGAGACGTTTTGAGTGTATCACCATGATGCTTATTTGGTCCACAGCAGCTAGGAGTAAGATCCCACCTACGCATGTACTGCTAAGTACCTTCCTACACACTCATGGCTAAATGACCTGTCGACATTGGGTGCATATGACAGAATAAACGAATGGTGTACCTGCTTAGGATTGTGTGTGGGTGTTGGTACTTTAAACACAAATCTATGAAGTGCAAACTTTAAGTGGTGCAAGGATGACTCAGAAGTTTCAGAATGTGTAAATATGGTGCACAATCTAACTCACCACGTCACTGAAAGTTCACCCACAATCAAATTAGTTTGGGTAGATGACCAGATTGTTTGGGTTACCAGGAATACAATTAAGTTGCTGATGAGAAAAATTCCTGGGTTCATATTTTAAAGACTGGCGAATGTGGCACTAACATAGGCCTGGGGAGGAATTTTATAACATTTTGTCTTTATGATCATATACAAATTTCCCCAATGCAGAGTTTCTAGTTGGCTTTATGAAAATGCTGCATCATTTGAAAATTTGAAGGGCCAACTCTGTTTTGAAGTAAAGACTGTACTTGCTCATTTAAGAATGAGTAAGAACTTCAGAAGGTCTTATTCTGGGTAGATGGTACCAATTTAAAGAAACAAATCATCTGCTCTACCATGCAATAAACTGTTTTTCGATGCTTACTGAAGCATGAAAACTTATCAAGTACAAAGGCACCAAGGACTAGGCATTCCCTTACTGAATAGTACCTAGAGGGAAAATAAGCAGGAAAAGGAAGGATGGCAACAAGAAATTCTTCATACATGGAGACTAAAATGAAAGTGAAAGGTTCATAGAACCATCATCTTCAAGTTGGAAGGGGCCTCAAGGACCACACTGGTGCAACCACTTCACTTTACAGATAAGTAAACAGGCCCAGGGGGTTAAATAATTGTCCAAGGACTGAGGCCCTCTAACATTTAGCACTCTCTCCACTGCACCATACTGGCCTCTTCAACATGTACATTATTCACATGAATTGAAATGAAGGGGAAAAAAAATTTTTTTAATGCAAATGCAACAAAATATCTTCATTCTTGGTTAAAGGAAACGTTTATTTGTCATGTTTGGCAGAAGACTCAATTTTCAATATTTTGGGGTGAATATTTTAAATGTAAATCATCTAAGCTAATTAGTATTTATTCTCTGTCCCACCTCCCTTCTTTTAGAGGTCAGGTAAGAACGAGCAAAAAAGACTAAGAGAAGATGAGAGGGTTGAAATGCTTTGTTACTCTACAGTACATCCAAAAAAGGCTCTGGCAGAGGCAAGGCCTTTAAAATTCTTAGCTTTGCCCCTTCCCCCTTGTGAACCGGTGGCAATCTTATAAATCCACTAAATGAGTAAATGGTAAAAGGTTTGGTTTAAAAATTAATACATTAAAAAAGCTTTTTGGAATATAGTATTCTACTTTTTGACACTTCAAAAAATTTCAGTAATAATGAAGATCACTTTAATCAGATGCCCATAAGTTGATAAACTTTAAATGAAACAGATTTCCTAAATTTCTCACATGCACAGGTGGGACATACCCTGATCTTTAGTTAAGCGGCAGCTACCATCTTTGGTCATATGCTTCAAGCTGTTGTAAATACCAAATGTTTGCCAAATTCTTACTAACTTTAGCTATTTCCTACTTAATGAATCTGTATCCTTTAGTGAACAGGGCTGCTAGTTCATTCCAGGAGTGCCTTAATGGAATGATTCATTTCTGAAGACCTAGGTTCAGTGTTTAAATGAAATCTTGACTGAAATCAGTCTAGCAGCAAAGAGACATAAAAACAGAATTTACTGAAAATCCATGGTCAGCAAAGGCTTGTATTAGGAAACATGAAGTCTACTGAATTTTTTTTTTTAAGGAATCAATCTCTAGATACTAGGAAACTTACTGCTTGGAATAATAGATGTTAAACAGATAACTAGGAGTTGGAAAGGCCATTTGGTAAAAAATATTTAGTTTGTCTTAAAAGCTAGAAATAAATGAAATGTCTTAAACTACCACAGGAAGCAAATGTGCTCCTGGCCATCCTCATTCTCTTCATCAGTGGACAGGCTCAATAAGTCACAGAGCTACAAACTTCACATGGTAAAGCATCATATACTGGGGCACTACTCTCTTGAATTGTGATACTGAAGTAACCAGTGGAATTTGTTTGGAGGAAATATTCTACAACATAGTGAACTTGCTAAGACAACTGAATCATATTTACAGTTCAAATAAAAATATATATTATATGCTTTAATGTATAGCAAATTTAATACATTAGTGTTTACAAAATAAAAATTATATTTTACTGAAATTTTTCTTGTGAGGTGTTCCCCTCATCATTACTCAAAAGATCAGCAAACGATGCTGACCCATCATACATATCTATGTATTCAAAGATGAAGTCTTTTGGTCCGTGCACATCTTTTGGTCACAGGCACTGTGACAAATATTAGAGGGAAGATTACTGCATCTTTAAAAAAATTCTGTTGCTTACTGTCTATAAACTTGAACATTAATATTCAGGTTTGTTGTTTTCTTTTTGTAACCTCACAAAATCTCTCAAAACATATTAGAATACGTGAAACGTTTCATGAAACTACTCAGATACTAACCAGTGCTATGGCTAATATTAAAAACTGAAGAAACATTCTATTTAAATCCTACTTATACTATTTCCACAAACAGTGAACAAAGACAATCACATCTTCAACCTTAAACTAGCAACAAAGTTGAAGCACACATAAAAAGCTTGGCCAATGGTCAAAACACTACGTACAGTACAATGAACCATTTAGGGAGGAAAAACCACCTTTTAATAATAGAAAAGTTGTTGACTGGTGTTTCCACTATAAAGCTGTTCCACAAACCAAAAGTGATAAAACAATTATACACATTTACAGTGATCAGGGACTACAGTGCAGACACCTCATTTAACACTGGGATGACAAATTTTAGTATGACATACATGATGACTGAGTAATTGTTCCATATCTACAATGCAGAACTGAACTAGAGACAGAAAAGGTGCATTTCACGGGATGCGTCACGTTCTCCACCAAGGGTTGAGTTACTCTGTAACAAGCATGAAGATCTGTCTTTTACCCATGTCCTTGTTACTGCCTCTCAAACCAATAGGGAAAGTATGTTTTGGCAAAAAGCCCCATTTGCATTTTATCATGGGGAAAGGATTCAAATGTGAAATTCTTATTCTTAAGTAGATAGGCAGATATATGTTCTAAGCATGTGAATATGCTATATATATACGTATGCATATTTATATACATACATATATATGCATGCCAAAAGTCTTACATTAAACAGTGGAAATTAAAAACAGAAATGCATTCAAGCTATTATTACTTTCAGGAAAAATAAAAAGCATTTGAAGAGATGAAAGGCGTATCAAAAACTAACTGCAAAATAAATAACAAATACAGGTATCAAATAAAAGCACATGTAGAAAAGAATGTCTGCACAGTGTGTCCAGTGATTGGTAAAAACATAGCATCATTTGGGCAGGAGGGCACCTCCTATTGGAATCTAGTCTTTCACGTCCACCTCTGCAGGCAGAGAAAGATTTCAAGATACAGAGGAAAGTTATTTCAGTAATGGTATATGGATTTGGCCATTAGCCATCACATCTTTATCACCTTCTGGACGAACTCCTTCTGTGATCCACATTAGTGCTCTGAAACATCCATACTGAAACCAGGCCATTTGCACATCAGTCTATCTGTCTCAAGTTTTCTGTCCAAGGAAGATATTCCAATCTTTTTTTTTTAATGCCTTAATGGTTATGCTATGCAAAGGCCAATGTTGTAGGTCACGTCCATATGGCAGCCACCACATTGATGTTTCTGGCTTTTCCCTAGTACTTGATTAATATTTAAAAGTACACTGACAAAACTGGTAGAATGACATTACATTAATAAATGTCATATATATATATACATATATATCTCCTCTAAAACAAGCTCGGCTTTATCAAAGGTAATAGCCACTCGAACTTCCTTCATTAAAATATGAAGTACTTGTTTTCCATTTTCCCAAATAAAGTAAACTTGCTGTTTACCTATCACTTTAATTAGCTTTCTTTCCTATAATCCCATAGATTTCTTAATTCTGATGTATAACAATCATATTTATGCTAGATACATTTAAAGTAGACATTGAAATTTCAAGTAAAATAAACTGTATCCACATCTACTGGACTGAATACATGTCTCAACACCTAGAGTTTACTTTTATAAGTTATACAAATACATTTTACATTCTTAAATAATGGATGCCTACAATATTAACTTGTAAGCTTCCCCACATAATGAAACAACTTATACAGGAATGTGTATTTACCGATATTACTGTTCTAGATTGTGATGTTTTTGCTATCCCTTCTCCCCCCACCCTCCCCACTCAGTTTCCACAGACTAATGTACCAGTCCTTAAGCTTTGGCTATGAAATCTGTTTGACTTGAATGAGGCAACATTGGTTATTAAGGCTTGTTTTTGTATTGTAGCTTTATCCTCAGATCTGATGCCATTTTTTTTCCAAGGTACAGTGGGAGAATCATGGCTATCTTGTATCTTCAGGCTCTGTTTTTATGACTTTCCTTTCTAAGTTAAAAGCTGAGTGAGGAAAATCTTTTAAAATCCCAAGGCTTTCTGCAACAAAATGGAAACAAAGAAAGATGTTATAAGTACTGGGATCGAGGAATTATACAATATATACACAGATTTTAGGAAAAATGCTTATATTAGGATTGTTGTGAAAAATACAATTCAATAACAGTTGTTTATACGGCATTTTAAAGTTCAATGGATCATTGATTTAGGTCAAGCCTAATACCCTTCATTCTACAGATGTGGAAACTTAGGACCAGAAAGATTAAGCGTCTTTGCCCAAGGGCACCAAGGCAAAAAAGGAGCAGAGGTAGAATTTCCCTCCAAATCCTCTAATCCCAAATTCTGCCTCCCTCTTCCCACCGTACCACCCTACCTCTCACATTTTATATGCACTATCCCACAGGAGCATCACCATCACCCTGCAGGGGGAGGTATCCCCACTTTACAGATGAACAAACTAAGGTTCAGAAAGAAAGTTCAGTAATTTGCCCAAGGCTACAAAGGTAGAGAGTGTAAGAGGTGGCATTTGAACCTAGGTCAGCCTGACTCCAACTTCAATGTTCTACCCAATCCATTATGCTGTCTCTCTAACCCATGGTCTCTAACCTACTTCTCTAACAGGCTATTTTCTTTTTAAAAAAAATACAAGACATAAGAAAACTGAATGGTAATATACAGCTACATAAAGTTTCTGGTCAAAAACATATGTGAAAGGTTGAAAATACTGTGAGACAAAAATCTTTTGCCCAATGAAATACAGGAATATTTAAAAGATTTTCCTAAATACACAACATGAAGGTGAGGGATCTAGAACAAAGGAAGAAGGCCTCTCCTGCCTTTGCTAATTAAAAAGTAAACCTAACAAAGAAGGATTCAATGGAAAAATTAATATATATATATATATATATGATACACTTCACATTTTACACAAAGAGAGAATGAAATCTTTAATTTAGTACTTAATGCTATTTTTGTTTTGGCTTACCAAGTATCCTAGAAATCCTAGCAGAAATGAGTAGCTACCGTAAAATCACAGAACTCACTTTACTGAAATATACGAGGGCTTCCCGACCCATCGGTAACTGCTCTGCTTTGTTCTCCATCAACCCCTTAGTACAATGATGACTACGCAACAAATACAGAAGTATGTATCTATGTGGATGCAAGACATACCTAACCAAAGATATGTGAACTGTTCCTAGTTAGAAAGCTTTTCACAGAATGGGAATTAGGGCAAAACGTTAAGAAGAAAAAAAAAAAGAAGTCCTTTAAAAAAAGCAATATCATTTTTAAATGTGGTACAATCCATGAGGGTAACCAGGAGAGAGTTTTAAGCTCCCCAATTTCTTTATGGCATTCCCAGACTCTTATTAAGTGACTTGCTTCCCTTCTCCCCGCAAAAAAGTCAAGAAAAAATTATGAACAGAAATCACCGCATACAGAATTAAGTAGGGCTTTCTGCCTTGCTGACATCTGCTTACAGCAGTATGTACTGAAAGTGAATGGCTAACCTCTCTTAATATCGACTACCAACAGCACATCATATGGGTGTACTTAGCTTAAGGAATACGTATCTTCCTGACAAGTTAGGCATAACTCTTAATTTATTCCCATCCCCTCATTAAGTCACATTATAATCGCCATGTTATGATTTCTCTGTACCTCAGTTTCCTCATCTGTGATATTACAGTGTTGGAGTAGGCCAGTTGACCTAAAATTCAATTTGCAATTTAACTAGATGCATTCTCTTTTTCTGATGGATTTTCAATTAGCAGTGGTTTCAACAGCTATTTTAAGCTTTTATTGTGTTTCTCCTCACTAAATGGTCAGTAAACTCTGATATACAAACAAACACTTAAGTGTACTAGCATTAATTAGCAGTTGTTAATTAAATAAATTTTGATACTATGAATATCCCCTTTTCATTAATCTGCTTGGGAAGTTCAAATTCTTGTATACTGAGTTTTCTTAACATACGGACACATACGTAAATGTAGTCAATTCCATATCACTTTGAAGTTACCATCCACATAAGCAGGATGACTTACTTTTGACTGGCTCAGTGATTTCATCAACATAAGGAGCTCCAGGTTAACCATTCCCTCTCAATGCAAGTCAGCACCATTTCAGCAATTTAGTATATAGAGAATATCATCAGGGGCTCTGAAAGTTTAAGTGATTTTTTAATGCCTGACTTCCTGACTCTAAGATCTGCTCTCTTTCTACTACTGCTTCTAAAGATAGGACATTAAAAATAATGAAATTAAAGGTTAACCTATCTATGTATGTAACCATCACTAGAGAGCAGCTGTACCAACACATAAAAACTGTAAACTATCATGTCCAAAATCTTGTCTCTGCTATATGTGTGCCCTTAATTTGGAAATGCCAATATGTGATGATATGTTCTATTATACTCGACAGATTTCCAGAAAAAAAAAACCTAGCAAAATAATCGAGGGATATTTTGAGACACAATTCTGGTTATGATTTTTTTTAAAAGTTAGAGATAAGTGAAGTTCTTTCTCCTCATACCCTGTATTCTCACCTGATGGCTGAGACTTGGCCTCATTACTGGAATAAAGTCTGCTCAGCTCCCCATCCATAACAAAATGTGGAGGCTGTCTATTTTGTAAACTGGACATTCGGAGATTCAAGGGTCTTTCTGCTACTGGAAAAAATACATTAAAAATTATGTTAGACAAAACTAGGACACTTTACATTAAAAAAAAGAGTTTTAAGAATGGTTAAGGAAAAATCATAATTGTTTAAAAGGGGGGGAAAATCAAGTTCATGGAGCATAAATAACTTCAAATTTAGAGGCCACTAGTCCAACACTAGGCAGGTAGGTGGTGGAGTGGGTAGAGTGGCAACCCTAGAGTCAGGAGTATCTGAGTTCAAATCTGGCCTCAGATACTTACTCGCTGTGTGACCCTGGGCACGTCAATTAACCCTCAGTTAAGTTTGCCTCAGTTTCCTCATCTATAAAATGAGCTGGAGAAGGAAATGGCAAACTACTCCAGTATCTCTGCCAAGAAAACCCCCAAATGGGGTCACAGAGAGGTGGACATAACTAAAACAAATGTATAACAACAATCCAACATCATCATCATCACCACCAACACCACGTAAAAGGTGAGGAAACAGGTCCACAGAAATTAAGTGAAAGATCTTCTCTATAAGTAGCAGGGCCAAGATTCAATCTCAAGCCCTCTGATTCTTTTTGCTTGACCAAATTGCCTCTTCTGCAGGATTTTACTAAATTTTGAGGAGTACAATTCTGTTCCATGTGCTACAAATTATTAAGTTTTTAACAAAATTCACAACAAATGAGATAAAAATTGTGATTCCCAATCCTTATTACCACTTCATATTTAAAAAAAAAAATTCCTACTTAAGGCATTTTCTTGTAGCTCTTCTCAAAAAGGTGTCCTAATTTTCAGTGTATTGCAAAATACTGCAAGTGGCTTCAAGCCAAATGCAGTTTTAAAAGATACCAGTTTGTTACAGAGAGAGACCACAAGAATGTGCATAAGAGAATGAGAGTCCAGAGATACGATTGAAAAATGGTACATTCCAAATTATATACTCCCATAAATCAAAACACATTTGCAATTCATAATACTACATTTTTTCTTTACTGATTTTTTTCTTCCAGAGGTGCCAACAGACTATCCACAAAAACTGAAGCTTTATTTTTAGCGTCTGAATAGATGCTTTACATCAGCAATGAAAGTTCTTTCCCACACTATTCCTTAACCTCATTATAAAAGGGATTCTTTTCATTTGGCTACACATGACCTCCACATGCTGCTATCTTTTATTCTGGGATTCTCTCTACAGATATACTAAGTTGGAAGCTATGTAAGTATGTTTAATTTAAGACTACTCATTCATTTTAAAAGCAAACCTGTTAGGTCTAAAATTAACAGTTCTCAAGGAAAATAATCTCTGGTTACGGCCACTGAAATATTCAGGTCTCTGACTTCATACCGATTCCTAAATTCTCAATTCTTCATTACATATTTATTAATATTAAGCCCGTGACAGAAAAGAGAAGCACAGTGAGCATTCGATGAAAATCCTTTTGTAATCTACAAGAAATAGAAAAGAATTTCTTTCCTTCCACATATAATGGCCAAACCCTCTTCCTATAACATGTAGTGTTTTGTTTCTTAGTTTGGAAATGCAGCTAAGAAAGCATGGTCTTAAAAAAACCCAAAAAACATGGTCTTAGATAAGAAGAAGCTGCTTGTTGGACTAAAACAACTATAGCAGACTCACAAAGATATGACAATGGCTCTGAATCTTTTCAGGGAAAGGACAGAGAAATGTAGTACAGAAACATAAATACAAACATGAGACACTTCTCCCAACTCCACTACTTTACACTCTACCCCCCAAATCCCACACTTAAATTTCTTTTTGAGAAAAAGAAAAACAGTGTCCTACTCTGATGCCTCATGGTGGGGTGTATATAGACTCTAGATTCTTAAAGGCTAGCCTGGCCACAGGGTTATAATTTTTTTCTGTGTCTAACAGCCATTGGTGATGACCATTTATCAGGTCTAAAGAGGCTATGATCACATCACTGGAGGGGGAACCCAAACAGATGAAAATTACGAATCTTTAAAATATGAAGTAGTATAAACTATGTAGATCATATTTTCAGAGGATAAGTAATTTCATGTGTCACTGAATAAAACCTGATTTGGCCTTTACATTTGTCCACTCTAACAGACAGGTCATACTGCTACGGAAACAGCCACCATAAGAAATTAAAACACCAACCAACACCCAGCAGGTTTCACTGTTGGCTCTTTTTTTTTTTTTAAGTCTAAGTAATACTGTCTTTCAGTCCTTCTTAGAAAAATGGGCATTCACCCTGGCCAACAAATCTTTGGGGGAAACAAGCCCTCTCATTTATTCTTATTCCATTAATTAAGTCTCCCTTTCCCACCCACACATTTTACAAGATCCATGTCAATCATATGTGTGTCAGATAAAGTTGAAGAATATCAAAGGAAAGAAAGAAAATTTTCATATCAATAGATAAGTGAATCCTAAAAACCTAAACACCAGGCCTTTATTAAGCAGCTTTTTCTTTGTCTTTGTAAAAATGGAACAATTTATGAAAAATAATCTTAAGTAAAACCTCTAAAGACACCATTTGGAAAATAAGACAAACATAAATAATATTCTGGTCTGCTTGTCTTTGAAATTCATAATTACTCCTGGCTGTAATCCTCTACCTTGTCCGTCAGAATTATCTGCTATTAAGCCATTCGGACTGTGCTCCTCCGAGCTCTGCCGGTAAAGCCCCGCAGACAATCGCCTTTCGGCATGTTGTAGTCTCTCATAACCAGCTTGGGTGCAAAGGAACTCCATCTGTTTTGCCATCACCTTTTCAGGCTGCTAATAAAGCAAAAATAAAATCAGTGACTAAAACTGTCTAGATCAGACTCTTGAAAGGTTTGAAGGTGCCAATTTAAGACTCCAAAGCAAATATATTTTGCATTCATTAAAATAAGTTCACACTTTCATATATCATACACACGCTCCATAAATATGCATGCATGCCTATATTATCATGCTACAACACACCAAATGGATTTTTGGCAACCAAGCTGTCTTCTAAGGTCTATAAAAAGGATTCCTCTTTCCACTGAAAAGCGAAAGGTCTTGGGGATTGTGGTACAAGCTACTTAGCCCCTTTAAAGATTCTTTTCCTAAGAAATCTAAATGAAACAGCAGCATCTGTTAGGAACTTCTTCCAACACAGAGGGCGATATCCTGGCATCTTTATTTTGGGATACTACACAGATTCTGAAAATAGAGGAGGACATTATGGCTATAGAGAGAAAAGGTGTAAAACTTCCATCTGCAAAAATCAGCCCAATTTACCTCTCACAGAAATTAAACAATACAGAATGATGCCGAACACCTTCCACACTGCCAGAGGATATTCACTTTTTTTATGCAGCAGAGCAGGCCTGAAGCATTTCCCTAAAAACTAATAATAGTTCTGATCTAAAGAACACCTCGCAGTTTACAATCTAGCTCATTGGATCCTCACAACAACCCTGTTAAGTAGGCGGCATATAATTTCTGCAGAGGAAGAGAGTGAGTGCTTAGCACAGTGTCTGGTACGTAGCAGGCACTCAATAAATGCTTGCTGAATTGAATTGTTCAGAGAGGTTAAATTATTTGCCCAAAGTCAAACAGCTTGAGATGGCAGAGCTGGGACCCAAACCTAAAACTTCTGATTTCAAATCCTACCAAAACATCCTGCTTCCCATAGCAAGGTAAAACATGTAGTTAGCTTGCTAGTACACACAATCATTTTTCCAAATGCTTCTTCAGCTCTTCCTCCTGCACTGTCATAAATAAATACAGACTGAAGCTTCATGAATTATGTTCCCGGTGATTTATCTTTAATGTTTTGCTGAGGAGGAAATAGTTAAAATCAACCTAATAGGAATTTACCTAAGATATTGAAATTAAATGAAACAGTGGTATGTGTGATATAATGTTTGTAAATGATGTGCTGAGAATGAAATAAAAGTCTTGGTTTTCAATACAGAAAATACACAGTTGAAAGTATTGCAGAGTTTTCTAATTTTTCTCTGGAAATTACTGAATGACTTATGGGAGGTATGGAGTTCAGTACTAGTAATAGTCCTTTTGTGTTCTGCCCAGGTCAGACCACATGTGAAATACTGTGTTCTGTTCTGGACATCATATTTTAATAAAGATATTGATAAGATAGAAAGGAGGAGGGCAATCAGGATAGTGAATGACCTCAAGATATTATATAGCTAGCACAATTACACAAGGCACTAAGAAAACTTCAAAAATGGAAAGCAATCATTTTTCTTGCTACCTGTATCACAAGTATAAAAATATAAAACTAATAAGTAACTCAAAGGGAAAAACATACACTCCAAACGTGTATATATCCATCTACCTGGAGGCAGTGTGGCACAATAGGTAGAAAGCTGGCCTTTGAGTCAAGAAGACCTGGGGTCAAGTTCTTCCTCTGATACATAATGGCCATGTGACCCTGGGCAAATCAATTACCTCTAAGTGCTTTGGGAAACTTTTTAAAAATAATATTTTATCCCCCCTCCCATTAGTAAAAACTATTTTTAACATTTTTAAAAAAGTTTTAAGTTCTGAATTCTATCCCTTCCTCCCTCCTTTCCCCCTGTCCTAAGACAACAAACAATATGATATAGGTTATACATGTACAATCACGTAAAACATTTTCATTATTAGTCATTTTGTGGAAGTAAAATTGAACAAAACGAAAGAAAAAAAAGAAAGGAAGGAAGGAAGGAATAAGGAAAGAAACAAAGAAAGGAAGAAACAAAGAAAGAGGAAGAGAGGGAGGGAGGGAAGAAGGAAGGAAGGAAGAAAGGAAAGGAAGGAAGGAAGGAAGGAAGGAAGGAAGGAAGGAAGGAAGGAAGGAAGGAAGCAAGCTTCCTTCTGTTTTCAGATTCCATCAATCCTTTTTTGGAGGCGGATAGCATTTTTCATCATGAGTCCTTTGGGATTGTCTTGGATCACTGTATTGCTAAGAATGGCTAAGTCGTTCACAGCTGATCATCTTAAGACATTGCTGTTACTATGTACAATGTTGTCCTGGTTCTGTTCACTTCCACTTTGTATCAGTCCATGTAAGTCTTTCCAGGTTTTTCTGAAATCATCCTGCTTGTCCTTTCTTATAGCACTATAATATTCCATTACAATCATATACAATGATTTGTTCAGTCAAGGCAACTTTCTAATACTCTAAATTGTGAAGGAACCTTCCTGCATTGGTAGAAGGAACTTCCACATCTGGGAGTTCCCTTTAACCAATGTAATCACAAGTCCAAGTCCCTATCCCTATCCTATCCATACACTTATTTTCCCATAACCTTCAATCGGAATCACAGAATCTCAGAACTGGATAGGCCCTCAGAGGCCATCTAATTCAACTCATCCCTGAAAAAAATCCTCTTATTATTAACCAACAAGTGGTAATACACTCTTTGTTTGAAGGTTTCTAGGAAAGGGGAAATCATAACCTTCTGTGGCAGTCCATTCTATTTATGTATAGTTCTAATTATTTGGAAGTTTCTCCCCAAATGAAGCCTATATCTTCCTCTCCGTAATTTACACATACACCCTCAGAGGCCACGTAGAACAAGTCACATGATACTCTTCTACATGATAGACCTTCAAATATTTCAAGATTAAAATCCTGTTTTCCCCAAAGTCTTCTCTGCTCCGGATTAGAAATCCCCAGATCCTTCAACTGATCTTCATATGATATGTCAACTAGATGGTAAATATGAATGTTAGACCTGGAATCAGAAAGACCTGAGTTCAAATCCAACTGCCAACACTTAACTAGCTATGTGAAACACAGGCAAGTCACTTAGACCTCTTGCAGCCCACAGTTTCCTCATGTCTTAAATAGATAAAATAACAGTACCTCCTTCATAAGATATATGCATATATATATAGCACTTGCAAACCTTATAGTGTGCTAGCTATATAATATCTTGAGGTCATTCACTATCCTGATTGCCCTCCTCCTTTCTATCTTATCAATATCTTTATTAAAATATGATGTCCAGAACAGAACACAGTATTTCACATGTGGTCTGACCTGGGCAGAACACAAAAGGACTATTACTAGTACTGAACTCCATACCTCCCATAAGTCAGCCTAGGGTCACATCAGCTCTTTTGGCTGACATTTCACTATTGAATCATATTGCACTTACAGTCTACTAAAACTCACAGTTTTGTATTTTTATATGATTGTTTTGCAACTATTTTCTTTTTTTCTTTTATTTTCAGGGGGGAAGGCAGGGCAATTGGAGTTAAGTGACTTGCCCAAGGTCACACAGCCAGTAAGTGTGTCAAGTGTTTGAGGCCAGTTTTGAACTCAGGTCCTCCTGACTCCAGGGCCGGTGCTCTACTCACTGTGTCACGTAGCTGCGCCCCCCCCCCCTCCCCACCGTCAACATTTCAACGGAGGAAAGAGATCAAAGAAAAAGGAAAAAGTTCCATATGTAAAAAAATATTTAGAGCAACTTTTTTTATGGTGGCAAAGATTTGAAAACTGAGGGGATGCCCATCAACTGGGGCATGGCTGAACAAGTTGTAGTATATGAATGTGATGAAATACTATAATGCTATAAGAAATGATGAGCAGGATGGTTTCAGAAAAACCTGGGAAGACTTATGTGAACTGATGCAAAGTGAAATGAGCAGAACCAGGAGAACACTGTACACAGCAACAGCATTACTGTAGGATGATCAACTGTGAAAGACTTAGCTGTTCTGATCAGTACAATGATCTAAGACAATTCTGAAGAACTCATGATGAAAAATGCTACCCACCTTCAGAGAAAGAACTGATGAACTCTGAGTGAAAATTGATGTATACTTTTTAATTTTCTCTGCTTTTCTTGCTTTTTTTGTGATAAGGCTAATATGGAAATATGTTTTACATGATTGCACACGTATAGTTAATATCAGATTGCTAGCCTTCTCAGCGGGTTGGGGAAGGGTGGGAGAGAGGAAAAGAATTTGGAACTCAAAATTTTTTAAAAAGTTAAATATAAATAATAAGCTTGTTTGAAAAATAAAAAACTAATTGACGACAACAACAACAATTTCAATGGAGGTTGTTTATCATTGTCATAGTGATAAAATACATTGATTTCTAAACCCAGCTTGGCAAAATTATGTCCATGTGAAATGTCAATTCCATTAGAAACATCTAAGTAATTGAAGGACAAACAAATACACGAGCTAAGATAAAATAATGACTAAAATTTCCCCACCTTTTGACCCAGAGATCCTCCTGCTAAGCATATACCTCAAGGAAGTTAAAGACAGAAAGGAAGGTCTTATATGCTCCAAAATATTTAAAGCCACACTTTTTCGTGGCAGAGAGCACTACAAACAAAGCAGGTGTTCGTTGTTCTGGGGCAGCTACCAGGGGAGGGGAACTTTCGGCCTCGAGGCCACATATGTTCTCAAGTTCGGCCCGAATCTAAACTTGTGGACTTGAGGGCCACATGTGGCCTCGAGGCCGCAGGTTCCGTACCTTTGGGCTAAACAAATCATGGTACATGAATGCAATGGAATATTATTGAGCCATAAGAAATGATTAACATGACAAATTCCAAGAAACATGGAAGATTGATATAAAATGAGGAAGAGTTGGGGCAGCTAGGTGGCACAGTGAGTAGAGCACCGGCCCTGGAGTCAGGAGGACCTGAGTTCAAATTCGATCTCAGACACTTGACACATGTACTAGCTGTGTGACTTTGGGCAAGTCACTTAACCCCAGTTGCCCTGCCAAAAACAAAAAAAAAATGAGGAAGAGTAAAAGAAAACAGGGCAGCTAGGTGGTGTACTGGATAGAGTGTCAGGCCTGAAGTCAGGAAGACTCAAAATCCTGAGTTCAAATGTGACCTCAAGACACATACTAGCTGTGTGACCCTGAGCAAGCCACTTTAACCCCATTTGCCACAGTTTTCTCATCTGTCAAATGAGGTGGAGAAGGAAATGGCAAATCACTCCAGTATCTTTGCCAAGAAAACCCCAAATGGGAGAATGATGAGTCAGACATGACTGAAAAACAACTAAAAAAGAAAACAGACCCAGAAAATCAATACATACAATGCCTACATCGATGTAAACAGAAAAAAAAAAAACAATAAAATAAAACCGAATACAATATAATTAAAATGACCAAGGTTGGCCCCAGAGAAGAGTTTATAAAATGCACCTCCTTTCTTTCACTGGAGAGGCAGAGGACTATGCATGTGGAACGCTGCATATGTTGTCAGAAGTGGTAGTCGTGTTAGCAATGAACTATTTATCCTTTTTAAATATTTTTTTTTTGGCAAGGAAAGGCTCTGGGCAGGAGAAGGGGAGAAGAATATATCTGCAAATGAATGTGATGTCAAAACAAAAGGTATGGGTAAGATAAACATCAGTATGATAGGTACAAAAAGAATCTATGATTTCATTGACCTGGGGGACTCCTAGTGTAGAAACTCTATTGGTCAATGCAAATTTCAGCCTATCATAATGGGGCAGTGTGGTAAACTGGAAAGAGTTTTGGATTTGGAATCAGAGGTCCTGGCTTCAAATCGTACATCTGTCACTGCCTACGTGACACCGGGCAAGTGACTTTACCTCTCTGGGCCTCCCTTTCCTCACCTACAAAATGGGAAGGTTGGACTAGATTACCTCTAAGAGGTCTTCCACTTCCAAATCCATTATTCTATGAACCTAGGAAATGGTTTGAAGCACAAGCAGTTAAAGAACTTACCTAGGTCACATAGCTAGTAAGGGTCAGAGTAAAGATTTGAACTCAGGACTTCCTGACTCCAAACCCAACATTCCATCCACTTTGCCACACAGCTGATAAAGAAACCGGCACGGTACATATAGGTGTATGTGTTGCAGTACTTGCTCATCAATAAACAATCACTTTAAAATTTTAAAGTGTGATCATAGTGTTTACTGAAGTAGTTTACGATATTTTAAATAATACTATTATCGCTCTATGGTTTTTAAAAGTTTTGGTGCGTGCAGCCATTGAAAGCAAGTGACTGTTTTGCCTTGACACAGCTAACAGTAGCTTGACTCTTTGGAGTCTTTCTTCAGCCTCGAATCTTCAAAACTACAAAGAATGTTTAAGTAGGGCCAGATTCGATTCAGTTCATAAATTTAACCAAACTAAAAGAATGTGATAGCTATCTTGTTTATACAGCTGTGGATCAGGGTAAACTAAGAGGCAACCAGAAATCATTTCAGTCATCAAAACTTTAAAACCAAAATCAACTGACGCAGTTGCTTCTTTTTTACTAATCATCATTTCTAGGGAAGGAAAAGTCAATGGCTACCAAACTGATGGTTTCCATTACCTGCGAATTAAGAGCTGCAAATTCTTCACCTTTAGCTTTGGCCAATGCTAACTGAGCTTTTACAGCATCCTGCTGGAAAAGGGTCTGCACAGTATCCTGGAAATCTGGGAACCCATCCTATTAACCAAAAAACAAACAAAGTTAGCAGCATGTTTCATCTTTTCCCTGAAAATATCTAAGGGCTGTTCACAAAAATTCATTCATTAACTTCTTGGTTTTGTTTTTTCATCTTGCACTATGTATGGGGCACAGAGAGCTTAAGTGAATTTCTGAAGGTTTTAAAGTTGCAGTGGTAACTTGGAAGAAACAAAATAGAATAAGATGACAATAAAGTTTAAGCATCAGTATGGTATTTCAGCTCGATAAGTATCCAGGTTTCATCCCAGGTATAACCTGGCTAATAGCCTTAGACATTAGCCACCACGTTAAGTGAAACATCATCATTCAGGATAATTCTACAAGAATAATTAATTAATTTGCCTTGGCCTTTCTGAAGTTACAGTGGAGTTTGGCTATAATGTATGAATGATATATAATATATGTGATTGATGCCAAAGAAAGAAGTCACTTGAGATAGTCATAATAAATAAATGAATAGTAGAAAGGCATTGGGGTACAGTAGAAAGAGTGCTAGATTTGGAGCCAGAGGACTTGGGTTCAAATCTCACCTCTTTCACCTCTATCACTTATTACCTGGTAAACCTTGGCTAATTCAATTTACCCTCGAATCCAAAGTTTCATTATCAGCAAAGTAAAGAGTATGACCTCACAGATGATCTCTATTGTCCCTTCTAAATGAAAAATAAGTTCCCAAGTGACCCAGTCATCACTAAGAATTCAAAGAAAAAGGAAGGAATAAAGACAATTTCCAAAAAAAAAATAAGGCCCTCAAAAGATGGACATCTCAGGATGAGAAGAAATTGGCTATGGAGAAAGCACTAAAATAAACATATCAAGATCAGATGTCAATGATACTGTAAACTAAAAGAACACCAGGAGTTTAGTCATGTGGATTCTAGCCCAAATTCTATCATTAATGATTACATTAAATGTGCAAAACACCTAACTCCTACATTTAGATTTTCACAACTGTGAAATCCAGCTCGTCTTCTCACTGCTCCTCAAACACAACACTATCTCTTATCTCCATGTCTTCTCACTAGCTGTCCCCCATGTTTGGAATTCTCTCCCTCATCACCTTCTACCTCCTGGCTTCCCTGGCTTTTTTCAGGATTTAGCTCAAATACCACCTTCTGCAGCGGTCCTTTCTTGGTACACTTACTTCCATCCCCATCTTTGTATGTATGTAGTTGTTTACATGTTGTCTTCCTCATTCCTTAAATGAGGAGTGTATTTTTTGCCTTTCTTTTTATCCCCAAGGCCTGGTACACACTGATTTTGTTCTGATGTTTTCCAATTGTGTCTGACTCTTCGTAATCCCATTTGGGGTTTTCTTGGCAAAGATACTGGAGTGATTTGCCATTCCCTTCTCCAGCTCATTTTACAGATGAAGAAACTGAGGCAAACAAGGTTAAGTGACTTGCCCAGGGTCACTTAAGTGACTTAGTAAGTGTCTGGATCCAGATTTGAACATGGCTCTTCCTGCCTCCAGACCTAGCACTCTATACACTATACCACCTAGCTGCTCCATAGTAAATACTTAATAAATTACTGATCAAGTGACTGACTAAAATAACCTACCCTCCCTACCTTGCTGGGTTGCTGGAAGGACTAAATGAAAACGATGATGAGTGTTTTGAAATGTAAAAATTGCTTCCATGTGAAATGTGTTATTATCGTTAACCAAACCCTTGCCTTTCCCTCTCTATCATTAACAAATTTGCCTTCATCTTATTCCCCTTCCTTTTGTGCTCCTTCTACCTTCTGACATTCATGGTGACTTGGGTCCCCTCAGAAGACACTGTATCCTTGGCCATTCTTTCAACTACTGAAAAGACTTTCTCTCGTGCCTACTAACATACTGGTATAGGGAAATACGGCATATTCCTTGTTCGCCATTGTCACTGCCAAATCCTCCTCTGCTTCCATCATTCAACAGCTTTTCCTCTTTGGACAATCGCTCTATCCATACATACACACACATATGTACAAACACATACACATATATATGTATATATGTATCATCCTATACAGTTCCTTGTGACAGTTTATCTACCAGTTCCTAAATCATTATTTCTCCTTCTCTAGGAGTCCAATACCCTCCTTTTCTCCACCCCAACCCCTACTTTACACTAAAGGACTTCAACAAACACACTGCTGCTACCCCAAATACCCTGATCTTTCAGTTCCTCAATCTACTCAACTCCCATGGACCTCAGCCACATAGCGATGCTCATTCCCTTCTCACTATCACTTACGAGTTTTCCACTTTCATAACCAACAATTCCGAAATTCATTTATAATGTGTTATCATTCCATTTGTCCCTATGCCACACTCCTTCCAAACCTGCTCTTCATCCACACTGTGCCTTCCATGGCTACTCCCCTCAGGACAATCCAAGTCATTGCTCCTGCTACAGCTTCAATTTCTTTCCTTGTTGACCCTAAAGTTAAACAGCTAAACTTGAAATTGTTTTCTATTCTTGAATCCTTTGTCCCTGTGTCCTAGGGTTGCTCATGCCACACCAAACCCAAATTCTAGATTGCTTCTCCCATCTGCCTCTTCTTTTTCTTCTATTCATCCTAGTGAACAGTGCTAGACTGACTCCATTACATACATGTTACATACATGTTACCTTCCACTGCAGCAATCCTTTTACTCTTCTCCAATCACTGCACCCTCTTTAACTGTTGTTCTAAACCTCCTCTTCTCTCCTCAAGCTTCCCATACCACCTAATCCCTAATTCCTGTTTATGAGAACCTCACTTTACAGTTTAAGGAGAAAACAGAGGCTATCTGCCATAATGTCTCTTTTCCCCTACTCTACGTCTCAAAACCCCTTGACATCATCTCTTATTCTCTCTTCCTTTATTCTTGTCTCTTATAAAGAGGTGGCTCTTCTCTTTACCAAAGCCAACCTTTCTACCTTTGCCCTTTCTCATATTTTCTTCCATTCCCTCTGGCAGTTTGCCCCTTCAAAATTCCCTCTTACCTTCAATCTCTCCCTTTTTCCTGGTTCTTTCCCTGTTCCCTATAAACACACCCAGGCTTTCCTAGCCTTAAAAGCTTTCCCTTGACTGTATTATCAAAGCATCGCTTTATAGTATTGCTCTCTTTCATAGCCAAACTCTTAGAAAATGTTGTCTACACTCATTATCTCCACTTCCTTCTCAACCCTTTAGAGTCTTGCTTCCTAACCTTACTGCTTAACTGAAACCACTCTCTCCAAAATCACCAATGATCTCCCTAACTGATAAATCCAATGTCCTCTTTTTAGTTCTCATTTTTCTTGACCTCTGAAGTATTTGATACTGCTGACTATGTTCTCTTCATGGATACTCTCTCATCTGCCCATTCCTCAACCCCCTTTATTGGATCATCCTCCATATCTGACCTCCTAACTACGGATGGATCCCTAGTCTCTGTCTTGGGGGCCTCTTCTCGCTATATATACTCTTTAACTTGGTGATCTCATCAGTTTCCATGGATTCAATTATGATTTCTATGCAGGAGACTCAAAAATCTCTATGTCCATATTTACCATCTCTCATGACCTTTGGTTTCATATCTCCAACTGCCTAATGGAAATTTCCATCTGGATGTCCAATAGCATCTCAAACTCAATATGTCCAAAAGAGAGCTCAGAACCTCTCCCCTGAACCACCCCTCTTCCCAAGTTCCCTATTTCTCTTGGAGATAGCACCATCCTTCCAATCACTCTGGTTTGCAATACCAGAGTTACTCCCGACCCTTTATTCTCTTTCTCCTATATCCAATCAGTTACCAAGTATTGTTGGTTCTATCTCTAGAAGATTTCTCGCATCTGTCCCCTCCTCTCCATTCATGTGGTCACTATTCCAGTTCACCCCTCACCCCGTCTTGCCCAGATTATTGCCCTAGCCTCTTAAGTGGTCTCCTTGCCTCAAGCTTTTCTCCTCTCTAATTTATCCTCTACTTTGCTGCCAAAGTGATATTCCCAAAGCACAAATCTAATCACTCCCTTGAAAAAAAGATCCAGTGGATCTCTATTATCAACTAAATAAAATATAAACTCTTCTCTTTGTCATTCAACATCCTTCATTATCTGGCTCCAGCCTACCTTTCCAGATTTCTACCATACACTCTACATTTCAGCCAAACTGGATTTCTTGCTATTCCACATACGTGGCATTTAATCTCCCCAGCTTATTCAAAGTTCAGCCTATGTGCCAACTTTTGTTAATGCTTCCCCCCAAAAAAAATTTTCACAATGAGGAAACTGAGGCCCACAGAGGTTAAATAACTTGCTTAGGGTCATACAGTTATTAAATGTCTAAGGTAGGATTTGAAATCAGGTCTTCCTGACTCTAGGTGCAATGTTCTTTATACCACACCATACCACATTGCTTTTGAAGGTAAATATCAGTAGTACCTTGTATATATTTTTATTTACTTATGTGTTCACAATGTTTCCCTGACAGAACGTCAGCTCATTGAGGGCAGGGACTCTTCTATGTTTGTCTTTGTATTTCCAATACCTATCACATTACCTACTACATAGTAAGCAATTAATAGTTTTGATTTATCATTCTTAGAAGATAGGACCACTTCAAAAAGGAATGGGGATGCCACTACAGTATCCATATGTGAAATATTTTGGGAAAGAGTTTATGAATAGTACATTGCTTCACACTAGTGCCTCAAAACAAACAAAAACTATTTGGCAAATGATATGCACCTAGTAAGGGGTCTATTTGCCAAGACCATCATTGCACATATTTCTGTCACTGTTTTCTCCAGTTTTCTATATTATTCAAGACTCCATTGGTAGAAGAGCTATGTGGGTTGGGCAGCTGTCACTCTGAAATACAAAAGGATTAAAATATCCAAAACTCTATGGCCTTAGAAATGAAGGGATGAAGATGCTACAAGAATCTACACTCTTTTCCAGTTTGCCTGTCCAATGCTAAGCATATCTTTTATTTATCATTTGTTTTTTCATGCTTTTCCCTACCCCGACCCCCCATTCTTACCCCCTTCCACTCAGCCCTAGTCACCATCTTAATCAAGCTGCAGGCAATTTGTTTTGGTGCCATATTCATGGCTCCTGCAATTACTCACACTGTTCCCTTGCTAAAAAGACTTTAAGCCTAAGTCCTGGGAAAACAAAGGCTACAGGGTGGGATGCCTGTTCATGACCTAATTACTCTTATCCCACTGGTTTCCAACCCCATTTCTCCTCCTGTCTTTCCCAAAACACTAGCAGAAAGCCTACGTTACTTCTAGGCTGCTGCTCAGTGGCCTCTAAAATGGCTTCTCAGAGCAGATGTTCTCAGTCCCACATGTGCTCTATCCTTTTTCTACTCACACTTTCTATATGAATAGCAGATTGTAGTGCTTCTGTTCTTCTGATCCAGAGGGGGAAAAATCCACATCAAATTATACTGGCTTTCTTTTTCAACCAGCTTAGTAATGGGCGTAGGTGGATGCACTGCACCCTCTTCCCTCCCCCCACACAACTGGAACTGCTTGCAGATGTTTCCTGAGTCTTTCTTCTTCAGGCCCCAATTTCCCCAGGGGGTGCCCCCCCACTCCCTGCACCCACTGAAGTTCTTTTAAAACTTCTTTGTCTTGAATCTCTTGCTCCCTGGTCTCTAATAACTAACATCACTTCTTTTTATCCAGTTATCTCTGATTGTTTTCCATTACTAGCCCGCATGGAAACAAGGGTGTTAGCACCTCCTGTCTCTCTCATCCCCCAGTCACCAGTAATTTATGTGAAAGAAGGAAACGTACAGCATGAAATTTGAACATAAACAAGAAAGCTACTTTCTCCAACCCTGGGATTAGTAGTCATATTCTCATTCACTGATGCACCTCGTTTTCTAGTCTAAGAAACAACTAATGGGGCTAATAGCAAGGTTTCTCCATGGAACAAGGCATCTTCAGAGTGAAAAGACCAGATGTCGTTTGTTTCTACCTACTACCTTGAAAAAGAAAAGAAAAACCAAAAAACAAACAAGCAAAAAAAATAAACAAGACCTGAATGCCTTACCTCTTGATTTTTCTTCTCCTTTAACTTATTTTCTGGATTTGTTTCACATATATTTTCCTCTCAGACTGCCTACTTACTCATTCTAGACAGACAAATGGGGTACAATAGAGATTTGAATTTCAAAAGGTAACCTGCTAAACTTAGCAACATTTTATAATTTATTTTCATTTTGTGCTCATAAATGGAGGAGCTTCCAGTTAGCTAGGAGGTAAACTTCCCTAGATAATAAACTACCATCTGATTTTTTTTTCTTTTTCTCTACACCTACCAGCCCTCTTGGAAGGACCTTGTCAAATTTCTGTATATATGTTTTGACAAAATGTACTGGTAAAGGGAAAAGGGGAAATATATGTGCCCAGGATGGCGATGCTCTGCATACAGAAGTCCTTTAATACATTCTTAATAGCAAGTTATCACATTTATTTTCAGTTACCACAAAACTGGGTTCTGAGATTTCAGTGAAATAGGACAAGAGCATAATTCTTGAAATTGATATGACCATCTTTACTTCAGTCTGGGTTTTCAGCGGCAGACAAACACACCAGGGGTGGTGTCTGGATTAGTTATTCTTCCAGACAGAACTGAGCAGTCATGCCTTACTGAAGCACATTGCTGGAAAAGAGCTAAAGTCAGAAACATGGCTAACCTGATTTGAAACTTTACTCAAAAGTCTATCTAATAGGTTGTAAGGAAAGGGAAGAAAGAATATCATGTACTCCCCACTCCCAGCCTGTTGACTATGTATTTCTACGTAGACCTTCCCTAATTCTTGGCCTCGATTAGAGACATAAGTTTACAATATTTTTTGTGAATTTTAACAAGTACCATGCCTTGTACAATGGATTTAATACAACTATAGTAGATTATAATCATTGTGTTTTCATACTGAGTTCAATATGCAAATATATGTAAAAACAAAGTAGCAATGAAAAAATATGCCTAAGTATAAAGAGGAAAGGTCAGACTAAGTCCTAAGTACATTTACAGAGAAAAGTGGGTCCAATGTTAAACTCAAACCCTAGTTCAACAGGGCAGAATCAATTCAGCCTCAAGAATTAAGAAAATATATCATCCATTCGCCAAGAAACATTACTACTAAGCATGTTTTAATCAAGTAAAATACTTCTCCCTCTCCACATTTATTATTTCCATTCTATACTGACATTCTATTTTGCCATTTTATTCATGAAAATTTTTATTCATGTTAATTTGTAAAAATACTAGAAACGAATAAACTCTGTAAATTGTCAGTGTCAGCTACCAAGTATATTCAGAAGTGAAAAATTTCAAATTTTACATCAATAAGAAAAAAATGTGTTCATAATCAAACTTCGAGACCAAGGCTTTTTAACTTCTTTATGTCATGAACCCCTTTGGCAGTCTGGTAAAGCCCATAGACACTTTCTCAGAATAATTCATAGTTGGAGAAATGTTCAATTTCAATCAGATGTTAGTGAAAACAAATACGTATCTTTTTCCTATCCCAGTTTTGGGACCCCATGAAATCCATATATGGACTCTTTGGGGAAGAGATGTATAGACCCCAGCTGAAGAACCCCTACCTAGACTGAGGGAGCAGTTATCTATCTATCTATGACCCTTAGACCTTTAATTCCTCAAAACTAATTAGAGAGGAAAATCCTACTTTTAAAAGCCACCTCGACATCAATTCCTAGGTTAATAAGCTGGTTTAATAGCTCCAGTTTTCCAAGAAAATGATACAGTTCATTAAAGGAAACAAAAATGTTTTTTTTTTGGAAAACAGTCTGTCAAAATATAAGTTACAAGTCTTGCAAAAAAAAAAAGCTTTTTGCTACTTCGATCCATACACATTTACAAATTCTTTATTTTCAAAACTTTTGTGGGGTGCGAATTTTTTTTAATATTGAGGCAAAAAAATGGGCTGCAACATAGCAAGTAGTTCATGTGACTCACAAATTTTCATCCAGACTGAGCACTAAATCAATATTAATAATGAAATAATGACAGGTCTTATGCCCAATCAGAAAGCAATCTGAATGGTAATGGCTGTGCCAATGGTTGCGCCAATAATGAGTAAGGTTAGAACTCTGTTTCTCTGCTACCTGACTTGTATTTCTGATCACTTGAGCCTCACGGTATTCCGTTTCTTCTTCAAACCCACCAAATGGGACAAAACTTTCCTAGCTTTTCTTCTATTTGTTGACCTTCCTTTCTATACCACCAGTTCCCAGTTTTTACCATAAGAAATCAACTAATTAAAACTAATAAACATGGAATCTTACTTATAACATTGCCTTTAGTGGACTTCTTAGTGAGAAATTGCTCTACAAAGGCCCTTTTCGTCAGAGTACCCACTAAGTATATCCTTGGATGGCACCTAAGATTTGACCCAATTACACTGCAGAACTAAGTGTGTTAAAATCCCAAGACAGAACTGAGGACATCAAAAAAATTAAAAATAAGCAAATAAAACTTTCCGTACCCTGAGTCTGTGTCAATCATTTCTCTAAAATTTTCTCTTTATACTTTAAAGCAAGTTCTTAGTAGGAAATGACTGCAAAATACAAAGCCATATGAATTTCTAGTAACAATTAATGAGAAGATGGGGGGTAGTCTGGCATAGTACAAAGAGAGCTGGTCTCAGCATAAAAAAGACCTGGGTTCAAATCAGGCAGCTCAGACAAATACCAGTTGTGTATCACTTCATCTCTCAATGTCCCAGTCAACATTTTCTAAGGCTTTACATTTCAGAGAAGGTGCCAATCTACACGGGTATAAGAAGTTCCTCACTAGGAGCTCCCTACACCAATGAAACAAGAGAGACACAGAGACACAGAAAGAGAGAGAGGGACAGAGAGAACAAGGAGACAGAGAGAAGACAGAATCACTGATATATTTTGCTATGTTCTATATATTCACATTTAACTCCCCTTGACTCAAAATATTCCCTTAAGAGTTTGGTTTTCAATGGCCATTACTCCTTAGAGAGATAATCAAGCATTTAACAAATCAGCAGACAAGTGGCACTACACAAAGAACACTGAACAAGGAATGAAGACAGGTTCTGATCCCAGCTCTGCTTACTGCCTTATGATTAACTTCATAACTTACAGCAGCAATCCACCTTTCTGAATCTCAAGTTTCTTAACATGTAAAATGAAGGGTTTGGACTACATAGGTGAACTCTAAGGTCCCTTCCATAACTTCAGCTGAGTCCTCACTAAGGCTTGGCAATACTCCTCTATCTATCCTTACTGTGTCCTTATATTACTGGCCATATAAAGTGTCTTCTCCCCTGGAGCTCTCAACAGCAACCTCACCCTCCCACATTTACAAGAGATAATTTAACCTCACGATCAATGAAAAGACGAAGGTCAAACAACAATTCCCCCATATTTCATAGCTTAATCACCCACCCTCTTTCTTTCCTCCTGTCAAAGAAAGAGACAACCCTACTTCTTACTAAGGCTAATGCTTCTACCTAAACCTTTGACCCCAACAAACTCCTCTAGGACCATGAATCAATAATTAATTGTCTTCAATCTTTCCCTCTCCACTGGCTCCCTTCCATTTGTTTATAAGTATAGTCAGGTCTCCCCAACCCTAACTGAGCCTTCCTCACCATTCACTCTCTCCTCAACCCTTTGCAATCTTCTTTTCTTTTCAAACCTCTAAAACTCAAAAGTTACCAATGACCATTTAATTACTAAATCCAATGGGCTTTATTCAGTCTCCTTTACCTCTCTGCAGTATCTGACATTGCTGAGCAACGTCTTCCCTTCTGCATATTCCCTCCATCTTGGCTTCAGATATCATTCCACCAGTTTCCCCACTACTCTAATCTCTGTGTCTTTTGTCCTCCATCCTCTTCTTGTTTCTCTACAGTCTCTCCCTCGGCAACTTTATTTGCTCTCTCTACCTTGCAAACACTTTTTTTTTTTTGCAAAGCACTCCTAAATAACGTCTCACCTTGAGCTCTCTCAGACCCACATCTCCAATTGACCATGGGAACATCTCTTACCTGGATATCCTGCCAATGCCTCAAAATCAACATGTCCAAAATTGGTTTATATTTCTCCAAAAAATTTGCTCTTCTTCCTGACTTCACTATTTCTGCCAGTAGCACTAAATCTTGACTATTCTCCCTATTCTACTTTGAATCTCTCATTAATGACAAAGTCCAGCCAATTCTATCTCTTCAACAGCTCTTGCATCTCGGATCTCCCTGCCACTTCCCTACTACAGACCCTCCTTACCAATTGTCCAAACTACTTCCTTATTACTTCTTCCTTAACATTCTCACCACCTCTATTCCTTCCACTTCTCCAAACCACGCTTTTCACCGATATAAGGCTATCCGTATATAGAAATCTGGCCACGCCACCTCTCTGCTCAAAACCTTTTAATAGCCATCTACTTAACTAGCAAAGTTCAATCTTCTTAGCCTGGCATTCAAAACCTCTGTAATTTGGTGTCTATTTACCCTAGAACTCTTAATCTCATTCTATGTTCCAGCCCAAGTAGTCTGCCTTTCTTACTATACAAAACCCAAACTTTCCTGTCTACATGACTTTGTTCCAGCTATTCCCAAAACCTATTCAATTCAATTCAATTAATACTTATTATGCGTCGCTACGTACAAGGCACAGTACTAGGTTCCAGAGAAACAATGACAAAAGGAAAACAGTCTTTTCCCTCAAAGAGCTTATAATCTACTGGAATGCCTAGAATGCTTTTTCTTGTGCCTTTGAGCCTATGTAATTCCTATACGTCCTTTAACACCCAACTCAAATGCCACCAACTTAAGGAGGCACACAATTAATACACAAAAGACTCACAACACTGGTGGCCCATGCAGTGGGACCAAACTTATAAGAAGACTTTTTCATGCATTAGCAAATAAACCTTGGATGAGATTTTATTTATTTGTTCTATCTTCCTACCACACTATGGACTCCACTAGAGGAAAGACAGTGCCATATCTAGAATTTACATCTAACCCAGCAGCTACCACAGATTTCTGCATCCAAAGGGTGATTCTGTTGATTCCACCTCCAGCTCAAACATTCTATCATATCATAGGATCTTCTCTTCTACGTATGACAACATAGAAAGGACCTCAAAAATAGCGCCCCGAGCCAGGTGCTGACACTAACTTCTTTGTACCATAGTTTGGGTTAGCCTTAAAACAGGCAGCTTATTCAATACATAATTTTCAAAAAACAATGATCTTGAAACCATTCTTCAGTGCTGAGGGCCCCTAAGAGAGGAAAGTACATTCTTCTTTATAACCCCCACACCTGACCACCTGCAGGACAAAAACAAGAAGTATATTCTGCTATTTCAGCTATATTCATGCCCAGGGTAGATCTCAGTCTCACTTATCTCTAAAAATTGTAATTTGTGTACTTAAACAAGGGCTGTGTTTATTTATCTTTGTATTACCTTCTAAATATGTACTAAACCGATTGTGTAGATAAAATTTAGGAGGAAGGACGAAACTAAATGGGTTTTCACTCAAGTACTTAAGAAGCATCGAATCACTTATCCGCAAATTACAAGTCATTCTTCTTTATGGACTTCTGGCAGGTGATATTTTATTAGCCCTTGTTGGATACCCTATGTACTCAAAAGTAATACAAATTTTATAAGTAGTCTATAATTCTCATGCTCACTAATTTAGACTATCCTCCACAACGATTTGCTATTTAGTCATTTTTGGTCATGTCTGACCCCATCTGGGATTTTCTTGGCAAAGATACTGGAGTGGTTCACCATTTCCTTCTCCAGCTCATTTTACAGATGCGGAAACTAAGGCAAAGAGGGTTAACTGACTTGCCCACTGTCACACAGCTAGTAAGTATCTTAGGCCAGATTTGAACTCAGGAAGAAGTCTTCAGTGCTCTATCCACTGCACCATCTAACTGCCATCCATAACAACAGTATTGACCATATTTCATCTTTCTGTCCTTTAGTTTCATCTATAAAAAGAAAATTGGACTAGAGGCACTCTGAAGTTGTTTTAGTTTTAAGATTCTTATAATCTAGTCAAGTCTTACTGTATCTTTTTTTTTAGGATGATATATTTAAAATCTAGTTTACAAACAAAATTGACATTCTATAACTTTTCTCCTATTTCCTTATGGATGTTAAAATATTGACTTTTGGCTTAAGAAAACATATAAAAATATAATAATACCTCTATTTTAATTCTCTTGGGGGATAATTCATCTCTTTCTCCACATTTAGACCTAGAAAAAAATAAGCAAATTAAGATGACAATTTTTTAAATTCATCTCATTCTATATTTCATTAAAACAGATCATACAGTTGAAATTTAGATATCCGTGGCTGTTTAAAGATGCACAAATGATAAACATCAAGATAATGAAAAGCACCACCTCACCATCTTCAAGCTTACATATGGAGGTTAATTCTACCAAAGAAAGGAAATGATCACTATGTATTTGTAGCTCCTGAATAGAAAACATTAAAAGATATTTGTTGACTGGCTACTTCACATCTTATCATGAAAAGAATAAGAAATCAAACAGGGCTACAATTCTTCCTTTTATAAGTAGCAGATTAATGATGGCAAAGAATTGGAAATTGAGAAGATGCCCATCAGTTGGGTAATGGCTGAACAAGTTGTGGTACATGATTGTGATGGAATACTATTGTGCTATAAGAAAAACCTGCAAAGACATAAACTGATGCAAAGTGAAATGAGTAGAACCAGAAGAAAATTGTGCACAGTAACAGCAATACTGTAAGATGATCTACTATGAAAGACTTAGCTATTCTCAGCAGTACAATGATCCAAGACAATTCTGAAGGCCTTATGATGAAAAATCTTATCCATCCCCAGAGAAATAACTAATGGAGTCTGAATATAGATTGAAACATAATTTTTTTTTACTTTATTTTTGGGGGGGGGGGTTATTTTGGTTTATGTTTTCTTTTATAACATGACTAATACGGAAATATGTTTTGCACAAACTACACATGTACAACCTATATCAAATTTCTTGCCTTTTCAATGAGAGGGGTGGGAAGGGAGAGAATTTGGAACTCCATTTTAAGAATGTATGTTTAAAATTGTTTTTACATGTAATTGGGGAAATATAAAATACTAAAATAAAAAAAAGTAGTAGATTAAGAATGATTTGTGAGGGGAGGACAAAATTTGCATTTTCACATAAGTTCTAGGAACTCCACAGAAATATCATATAAAGTAATAGACTACTTTAGGTTAAGCTTTTTAGTTTGACATAGAGAGCTGCAGAGAAAATAGAGTCTTAGTAGGTACAGTTCCTTCTGATTATCCATGTGCAGAAGGACAGTCTGTACAGTCCTCAATGCAAGATGACCTACCCCAGAAGCTTAGGTTCTTACCCACTGAATCCAGGGTCCCTTCCCCTGAAGCTACCATTTAAATATCCTGGCTACTGAGTGGAAGCTACTGGAAAACAAACAAACAACACTAAAATGGTAACTGCAAGAGTAGTGGTACTAGCTAAAACCCATGTGAGGAGTCTTTCAGGTGGTAGGTTAAGAAATGAGGGTCGAGTTAGGGTTACTTGAGAATAAAAGCAAAGTGAACCTAGACCGTCGGAACAAGATCAGGGATCTAATGAGGATGAGCTGCGGATGAAAATAATAAGACCTCATATTTATAATGAGTTTTAAACAGCATTTTCTTTATAACCCTGAGGTCATTTAGCACAAATATTATTGTCCCCACTTTATAAATGAGGAAAAAGCTGAAGTGATTTACTCAGTCACACAGCTTTTAAGCATCAGAGCTAGGACTCAAAGCCAGGTTTCCTGCCTATAAACCCAGGACTATTCCCTTTACACCATACAGCCTGTGCATATATTTCAAAGTATGATATATTTACAAGTAAAACTATGAAACCATCATCATTGAGAGTTTTCAGTATTATAAGCTTCTTTGGCCTCTCAAAAGAACTGTCATATACTTCTTAATAGTAGAGCTATCTTTTCCTCTTAAATACAAGGCAACAATATCTTTGTAAATATCGAAAAAAAAAAAATTGCTCATGAGCTCCTTGCCAATAGGTAACACATCTTCTTCTTTTGAGATCCTGTAAGTACTTAGTACAGTTTCTTGCAATCAGTGAGTGTTCAATAAATGTTAATTAAGTCTTATCACTGTACATGGTAGGCACTCCAGAATCGGATAGAGACAGGGTCTAAGTTGCATTTCTTTTTTTACAAATGCAACTCACAATATATGTCAGAGGCAGGATTTGACCCCCAGGTCTTTCTGATCCTGGGGCTGGTTTTCTCCATTATGCCAAGCTCCCTCTCTGGATGCTTAAGAATATCTGTTAAATTCAATGATCACACTTGCAACAAAAGCTTCTGAAAAGGGAGAAAAATCCTTTCAGATACTCCCAAAATTATTTATATTGCTAAGAGGATAGTCATAATATTTTGAAGAACAGCATTCAATAACAGAATTCTTGTTAGTAATGCTTTGAAAACTCAATGCTAAGTTTTATTTCCTGTGTTTACCACCTAGTCATCCCTTTACTCCATCAGGATCACTGAATTAAAAAGGGGAAGGAAGGCATGCAACATCTGGGGACTGTGCCTAACATCCTACTTTTGCCACTCAGTTACTTCAGGCCGGTTAAAGCTTACTTGGTCGTTCGGTAAGTGTACTTGTAGGTGACCTCCCGAGAAATCTGCCGAGAAAGGGCAAAGAGTTCATCTCTTCTTGTCAGAAGGGCATTATCTTTTACACAGAGCTGAGCGGCTGCTTCATTAACAGTCAGCTGAAAATTAAACACAGAAATGATTTTCAGGCTTTTCCACTCAATGGCATAGAATGTTTCACTTAGTTCACAAATTTAAACGTCATTTCACTTAAAAACAACGGTCTTATTACCCTACGGTCTTTATGGAGCTCTGAATATGTGTATACTCCTAAGGTCCTAATTAACAAGAAAACACAGTCAGGTCATAGATTTAGGGCTGGAAGGTACCTTACCTTAGCGGTCACACAATCCAGTCCTCTCATTTAACAGATGAGAAAACTGAGACCAAAAGGATATATAACATACAGATTAAGATCACATTCAAAATAAGTGAGAAAGAGCCAGGATTTGAACTCAGGTCCTATGACTGATGATCTGGTATTCTTTTCACTATACCATGATGCCTCTAGTCCTGCCATGTTGTGGTTGTTCAGTTGTGTCCAACTCTTTGGGGTCTTCTTGGCAAAGATACTGGAGGGGTTTGCTATTTTCCATCTCCAGTACATTTTATAGATGATGAAACTTGAGGCAAACAGAGTTAAGTGACTTGACCAGGATCACACTGCTACCAAGTATCTGAGGCCACATTTGAACTCTGGAAGATGACTAGAGTCTTCTTGAGTTCAGGTCCAGCACTCTATTCACTGTGCCACCTAACTGCCCATACATAGCCCTGCCATACTCTCCAATTTATATTCTCAGAACCCTTCTCAAATGAACCAAGCAAAATCGTAATCACAATTTTATTATTTTATTTTGGGGGAGAACCATAAGGACAGCAAGTATGTGGGCAAGAAATAAATGGACTTTGTTTTCCTTGTCTCTACAAGGAAAGGGTTAAATCAGATGATCTCAGAGGATTTCCAACTCTACACTTCACAGATCCCATAAATCAGGGGGCTGTCCAACCTTAGGTTTTGATTGAAACAACAGACAATATATTTTGATTTGCCATTTTAGGGAGACCTCCGCGGTAGCTCGGTTTCTTCTACTAAAGAATTTATGTAAATTTCTAGGCTTGTACACGGGCCGCATAAATCCCAGGAAATTATTTTTTAAATTACTTTTGCCATCTCAAAAGTGTGGCAGGTTGGCCAAAAGAGTTCATTAGGAAATGCAATGTGTCAAAATGACATTCTAAGCCACAAATATAGAGGTTGTTTATTGAACCACAACAAATGTTTGTTGCTATTGCTGGATAACAGAGTCAATAGAAATACAGACTGGTACCATATAGTATTTGAAAAGCCCTCAGCATATACTCAGCTGGTAACCTTTTATTCAGAATACCATGGAGACCTCCCAATGGTTAAAAGTTTTGTTCTGAGCCAAGTACTCATTGACTTTTGCCATTATAAAGAGCCTAATTCTTCTACCTCAGGGGCCAAAAGCTAGATACCATAAATGTAAGTGGAAGATTTGGCTTCATATTTATGCCCTCACCCTAAAAGAACACTAGTAGAAAACATTTTTTCTTAAGTATTTTTGTTGGGTACACAATTATACCCTCTGGACCCGGAGCAAAAGCCTAATTTTTAAAAGTATTCTCTAAGTAAGTTGTTAACTTCAACTGGGCTCCTAGCATTAACCACTAACCTTTCCAGTATCTTCATCTGTATTTTATCCAGTCATTCTTTCTGTGAGCTCACAAGTCTAAAGAACTATGAAGTCTGACCGAGCAATTAAAATTCTAAAGAACTGAGAAGAAATCAGTTTGCTATAGAAAAATAATTCCCATATAAACTGAGAACAATGTGCTTCCATCATGATAACTGCAAGCCAAAAAACAAAAACAAACAAATGACAAAAAATGCTACAGATTCTGATTCTGAATTCAGGCTCCAAAAGACCAAAAAAGTTTATTGAAGTTTAAAGGTCCATGTAGGAGGAAAGATCTGTTGATGGTCCTCCGAATACAGCTCTTAGAGCTTTTAATGGGTGAATTCTAGGTAAGGAGAACCAAAATATTCTATCATAGATATAGAAGGCCAGCTCTAAAGCCACCCAGTAGATCAATCTCATTTTACAGATGAGGAAACTGAGGCTCAAAGAGGTTAAGGTCACAGACGTTGCTAAGTAGAAAAACTGGAATTTGAATTCAGGTCTTCTGATACCAATGCAGTAGACTTTCCACTGCACTATCTGAATCCCAGGTCCATGCCTCAAATCACCAAAATGAAATTAATGCAATAAATCCCAACAGAAATACATGTATTCAGATTTTTTTTTGTTGTTGTTGTTCTATCGTTTTCAGTCGTATCTGACTCTCTGTGACCCCATTTGGTGTTTTCTTGGCAAAAATACTGGAGTGGTTTGGCATTTCCTTTCTCCAGCTCATCTGACAGATGAGGAAACTGAAGCAAACAGAATTAAGTGACTTGCCCAAGGTCACACAGCTAGTAAGTGTGAGGAAGATGAGTCTTCCTCACTTCCAGGCCCAGTGCTCTATCCTCTGGACCACCTAGTTGCCCTCATTTAGAATACACTTAATGAATAAACATTTTCTAAAGCAAACATGTCCTTCACTGAAAGTAGAATTTCTTATTGTTAACCTCTACAAGTAGAGACAGTCTAGTATGGCACAAAGAGATGACTTTGGAGTATAAGGAGATCTGAGTTCAAGTCATTCTTCTGACACATACATACTGGCTGTGTGACCCTGGGCAAGTCACATAACTTGTACTGACTAGTATTCTAGACAACCCTCTAAGACTATAAATTGCAGAGAGAGTACTGCACTCCACTGGCAGAGAGTTTTCCTATATTCTCTATACGAATGAATTCACAGGTCTCATTCCTTTCTTCCTAATTTCCAAAATATTCAAACTTTATTTTTATAATTAAGGAAACAAAATTTCCTATCCCATCCTCAACCCCATTTCCCTCCTACCTTTTCTTTCCTGGTCTTTATCGTATTCTTTTTGGTCTTTATTGACCAAGATGTCAATATTTCATCCATACTTCCAGGTAAATAATTTCTGAAATCAGCTTTCTCTTTCCTCAGCAATCTTAAAGCTGAGCTAATGAAATTTCTTTATCATCAATTAACATGGAGACTTATTCTACTAAGAAGATTCCATGATGGGCAGGGAAAATCATAACGTTTAAGATCTGGACCATCAATGATCATTTGGTATGCATCTATGCTTTACACACTCCTGCTATGTCAACACATGGCTAGAGGCAGATCTCCATCTGAATTTCAAAATGACAGTAACAGTAACCACAAATATGAGAACTAAAGTTTTAGAGCATTTGAAAGCTATATTAATATTTATTTTTGCACATCAATGTTTTTCTTCTCTATTAGATTATAAGCTCCTTCAGGGCAGGGAGCATATCTTACTATTTATTTTATTATTTCATATTGCTTTGCCCATTGCAAACCTCAATAAATCTTTGCTAAATGAACAATAAAAGCTGATCTGAACTAATGAATTCTTTTTTGTTTGCCTCGCCAGCTTTTCATTAAATATTTGATTGAAGAATACCACTTGAAATTATGTGAAGGAGGGCCAAAAAAAAAAAAAGGTAAGGAAGTCATTAGTACTAATTATTAGCATCCAATGTCTTTTCTAAGTTGTCAGGCTTTGGAAATGCTCCTTGGCTTCACCAAAAAACTCAGAATAATTTGTCTCTGCTAATAGATGAAATCAAAGAATTAAAAATTGTCACTGCTACATTAGCTTAAAGGTTTTTATAATCATGACTTGTTCTATAATTATTTACTTGGTTTTCTATGTGCCATAGTTTCCTGTGTACATACACAAGAATAAATTTATGGGGTAAAAGCTTTTTCAAGTCTTCAATACCTGAAAAATGATAGGTATACAGAACATAGGGATGTGTTCATCCAGCCTGCAATATCTCTGTCTTGAGAGACAAAAATGGCATTCTAAATCATTCAGAAATACTTCCATCTGGCAGTTAGTTATTCCTAACTCAAATTTTCCTTGTTTGAAAGGTAAAACTACAACATTCCTGGTCCTTAGCCTTTTGGACAAATTCAACTAATTATTTTGAAATATAAGGCCCAAAACACTGCCATAGACAAAAAGAAATAGAGTACTAAACAAATTGCAAATTACCTTTTTTCCCCCTTTAATTTGCCCAGGATGCTATAATACCCTAATTCTGGTGATTAACAGCTGAAGAAACTTACTAGCAATAAAAGTTAAGCCAAAATTGTTAGATTAATAGCTCAGCATCTTCATGGATTCAGTATTACGGAATGAGATTTATGAACTCAAGTCAAACCTATGCTATACTATGAGTTTGAATTTAGAGGACTCTACACAGAATTTGGTGAAAAACCACCAACCCCACCTCCCCCCGTCCCCTGTCCCATCCCTCCCCCCCACAGCCTTTTACTCATGTAGCTTGTGAATATCCTTATATATATATACCTCAGAGAAGGGCAGGAGCTGCCTGGGGAATAGTTTCCCAAAGGATCTACTCAAGCAGCTAGGAAAATCCCCCTTTCAGCAAGCAGGAGACACTTCTCCTGTCTTTCTTAATTTTTAAACTGATAGGCAGAGTGGGTTCACAACATGAATTCATTCCTACTCCCAACACCCTCTAACATTTCCCCAAATGTGGCCTTTTAGTGTTGACTTTGTGTTCTATTTACATTTTTTAAATAGATTTAAACAGGGCTAAAAAACATGGCAGACTTTAGATCTTGCTGAAAACATAATTGCCTTTTGTTAAAATTATACCTGTTCTTATGAAGATTTTTATACAATATTTAAAAGTATTTAAGGACTATATCATTATACTACAAAGTATGCTTTCCAGAATCACTGAGAGCTCTTTCCCATCCTTAGACTATAAATATACATAACAACAGGTAAAGAAGTTCACAGTGTGTATAAATACCTTCATTTACCTAAGGAGTTGTTTACCATTATGCTGTAATACACTCTCTACTGGTCCCTAAGAATTGTTAACCAAGAACACCATCACAAGTCCATGAAACATATGTTGCACCAGGATTCATGACAAGAGAAAAAAAGGCACATGTATGTGTGGGGACTAGACGGAACCCATCACTAAGACAAATTTAAAAGTTCAGAATACTGTACTTTAAATTGTTACCAAATTGTCCAAATTGGCACCAAATTTTGTTACAAACTTAAAAATCAATTCAAATACATATAGTGAATGTTCATATGAATTTAACTATATATATATATACATATGTATATATAAGTTGAATTCATATTTGTTTCTTACTCCTAAAAAGAGAAATGGCTTAATCACCTGTATTTTTTTTTATTTTTAAAGAATGAAGCATAATTTAACTTCTGAAAAATACATATAAATGCAAGCCAAAAATTTTTTACTGGCACTCTTTGTACTTAATCAGAATAATTTTGGATATATAGAGCTGCAGGGGTATAAAGCTAAGAATTTCTATGCCAAAGTCAATGTAAAACCATTTTTTAAAAAGTCATTAAAATCCTTGGAACACTGATCTAACATGAATTTTTATTGGTACAATCTGAAACTGCTTTATATTCTGTTTATTTTCCCATAATTTTTTTTAAAAATGGTTAGTTATAAAAGTCATTAAGAATTTTATATCTATCCAAAATAATCACATGCAAACTGTATTATAAATACAATAGTTTTATGTTTTCATGAGAGCGTTGAGCCCTGAGATTTCTTACAAAAGTAACTTAACATTATACCTCAAAAGCTGTCATCTTTGAGTTCAATACAAAAAATAATGAAAGTGTTAAGTACTTTAACATACTACACATCTTTCATATTCTGCCAGCCCTTTTCCTCAAAGATAATAATTAATATCAATAAAAATAGGAAACATTTATATAGCACTTACTGTGTTCTAGGCACTGTGTTATGCTTTACAATTATTAACTGATTTGATCCTCATAACAACCCTAGAAAGTAGTGTCTGAGGCTGGAGTCAGGGAGACTCATCCTTTCTGAGTTCAAATCTGGCCTCAGACACTTCCTAGCTGTGTGACCCTAGGCAGGTCGCTTAACCCTGTTTGCCTCAGTTTCCTCATCTCTCAAATGAGCTAGAGAAGGAAATGGCAAACTGCTCCAGTATCTTTGCCAAGAAAACCTCAAATGGGGTCATGAAGAGGCGGATATGACTGAAAAACGACTAAACAACAACTTCCTGGCTGGCATTCTATCTGTGGTACTAACTAGTTGCCCCCATCTTAAAAGTCTAAACTTTTAAGGAACATATCCTTTGAGGGCATTTCTAGTGTACATTTTAAATGTCATAAATATATTTTGCTCTAAAATGTTTCTAAATTTACTGCCTAGGAAAGGTAGCATTTCTTGAATAGGGAAGAGAAAAGAAGAAGGAAGGAAAAGCACCTAATTCACTTTTGTTCTATTTTTACCTCGTGAAGTGTGAGATGTTTGCCATCTTTCCTTTTCGAGTCAAATCTCCCATATATTGCACTATATTTCCGAATCTCCTCCTCCTTATGTGGATCGTCATCATTCATCTCAAAGATGTGGCCAATCATTTTAGCCAATTTCTTGTTGGTTTTCAGCAATTCTTTCACTTCATTCAAGTCACTTTTGGGAAGTGTGGGGACCATTCGTTCCACACACTCGGCCACAGACAGAGCAGCAGCTGCATCTAGAGTCTCCGAGCTTTCCTTTGGTGAGGCTGGGGAGCCGAGGTCTGCTGGGGAGAGGCTGTGTTCGCTTTCTGTAGTGTGGTGACCTTGCCAAAGTCTTGAATCGCCAGCACTCTGTAGCGCTAAGGTCCCCACAACATCTGATTTACCTGGCCCCAGGCTCTGCACACATGTAGTAGCAGCACATTTTGGAATCTTCAAATGAGGTTCCCGAGCACCGCTGTTCCTCTCGTAAGAACTACAGGACATTCCCAACCATGTAGGTGAGCCCTCTGGTAATTTATAAATGGGGATGCTACTGACAGGCAAGGAAGTAAGAGGCTGATTAAAAAGGCCAGGGTTTGTAACCCAGTCCCGTAAAGCCTTCTGTAACCTTCTGACATGAAGGGGCTTGCTAGCCATGCCCACTAGGGCCATGATTTCCAAAAACTCCTCTTCACCGGCTTCACACAGCTGCTGGACATCATCACCACCTTGTTGGATAAAGGCATCAAAATAAGAAAGAAGGTTGGCTTTTTGTAATATTCGGTACAACTGCAACTCCCCCAGGGTCCTAGGTAGAGCTGATGCCATTACTGAGAAGGCCAACCTGAAAGAGCAAAGCAGAGAACTAATTCATCAGATTATCCATTACTATACAGAAACAACTACTCATATTTGCATAGCACTTTAGGGTTTCAATGTAATTTATAAACATCATCTCACATGCCCTTTATTCCTTCAACAAGCTAGACATCAATAGTTTTATAGTACTAACAAAGAACGGAGTAATCTATATTTGGAAAGATTTTGTGATAGACATTTTTTATAAACCTTGGCACAAAAAATATTGTATAAAAATTTTAAATTTAAATTTTTAAAAATTAAATCAGATTTGAACCAAGTTGACAAAAATGCAACATGACAAAAAAGAAGTTCTCAGAAAGAAGTTCTCTTTTAAAAGCCTTCACAAGAAACTGGAAAAAAAAAATCTTTGCAGTCAGTTTCTTTGATAAGGTTATCATTTCTAAGATATATAGAGAACCATTGTTTCAAATTTATAAGAACAAGAGCCATTCCCCAATTGATAAATGGTCAAAGGATATGAACAAGCCAGAAGAAGAAACTCAAGTTTATCAATAGTCATATGAAATGTCAAGATACTATTAGGAGACACCCCGTTTTTCAGATCTAAGGCCCAAGAAGCAGGCTGTGCCCTGAGCTTGGCATAACAACAATCCTTTGCGTTCACTTTCTGAATGATCTCAGTCACAGCAAAATCCCAGAATTGTTTCACGTAATTATTGTATTGCTTTGACCAGCACCAGATGTTCTCTGAACTCAGACAAGCACTAGACAAGCTCGGGCAAGTTCTGGTCATGAAGCCTTGCTATGACTTCATTGTCAAGGCTACAGCTCACTGTGTAGCCATTGGTATAAGTAATGAGATTTGCCCCCACTAAAGTGGGTTCTCCCACTAGGGGGCCCCAAAACATGTCTAATGTCCCTCCTTGCTTGCAAGCCATTTCCTTCACTTTGAAATTAAACTTCTGTTTGATATCTGACTCTCCCGTCCCTAGCCTGCTCTGTTCGACTCTGGCCATCCACAGGTTAGAGGTTAGTTTGGTCCAGTTGACAGAAAATATGGTCTAAATCACCAGTAATTAAAGAAATTGAAATTAAAGCAACTCCGAGGATAAACCTCAAACCAATCATATTGGCAAAGTTGGCAAAAAAAAAAAAAAAAAGGAAAATGACAAATGCTGAAGGGGTTGCGTAAAAACTCATACCTTAATGCACTGTGGGTGGAATTGTGAACTGGTCCAGCTATCCTGGAAAGCAATTTGAAACTATGCCCAAAAAGCTATTAAACTGTGCATGCCCTTTGACCCAGCAATATTGCTACTAGGTCTATAGCCCAAAGAGATCAAAGAAGAGAAAAATGACCTATATGTACAAAAATATAGTAGTTCTTTTTGTGGCAGCAAAGAATTAGAAACTAAGGGGGTGCCCATCATTTGGCTGATTTAAGTTATGGTATATGCATGAGATGGAATGCCCTTGTGCTATAAAAAATGATGAAGGGGTTTATAGAAATCTGGGGAAAATCTGTATGAATTAATGCAAAGTGAAGTCAGGAAACTAGTTGATACAATAACAAAATACTACAAAGACAAACAACTTTGAAAAACTTAGGTACTCTGACACGCACAATGACCAACCACAATTCCAAAGAACTCTTAATGAAATATGCTGCCCAAATCCCAGAGAGAAAGGTGATGGATTCTGTATTTGACGTGGCCAATGTGAGAATTTGTTTTGCTTGACTAAATATGCTTGTAGTAGATTTTATTTTTCTTGCTTTCCAAATGTTAGGGGTGACAGCGTTAGGAGAAAGTAGAAGAGAGAGAATGCAATGAAAACAAAATTTTAAATTATTTTAAAATTTAATTTTTAAAAAAGCTGCCTTCAAAAATCATTTACTCAGTGCTTCTGGGATCTGTAGACCTCCCTCAGTACAATCACATAAAGCGATGCACAGTACCCATCAGAGCAGATAAGTGGATTATTTTTTCCTAATGAATATGTTATGGCAGATATGTCCAGATGGTAATTTTTATGTTGAGTAAGTCATTTTTTTTTCCTCCTAAGACATTCATCCACCTAGGCACATGCCAAAATTCACTGAATTCCATTAAATGCTGTAGAAAATATGACTGATGAGGTTTGGGGTTGAGGGGTGCTCAAGACACCAAAATACTGACACACCGCTCGCCTTGTCAGCCAAGGAAAAAGGCAAAGTTTATTAAGGATTAGCTACGTTTGCCAGATCCTCAAGAAGTCACACCATAGGCTAGGCTCTTAAGGGATCTGAGGGCCTTTGTGGAAGCCGGATGAGATTTATATACAGAAAGAATTATGGGAGGGATCTAGGGTAGTCCACGTAGTCTAGGGTGACTAGAGGAGGGGTTTAGGGAGGAACTTGAGGAGGAGTCTAAGGAGGATCTTGATGGGACACTAGAGGAGGGGTTTAGGGAGGAACTTGAGGAGGAGTCTAAGGAGGATCTTGATGGGACAGGGGTGACTAGAGCTCAGACTCCAGGAAATGGGATTAAGGACAGGAAATAGCTGAGGGCATGGATATTGATAGTATCAAGGGTAGAAAGTAGCTGGACAATAAAGGCCAAGGCTAGGTGGAGATTTGGGCCTAATGATAATGTAAGGTTATAGCCTCAGACCAAGGCCAGATCAAGTGGGAAGATTCAAGGAAAGCTCAAAGTCAGAGGTTCTTCCAGGACCTATAAACAAATGGGCCTTTCTGGGTAAGGGAAAGAGGTCTCCGTCTGGGGCCTGGGGCCCATCATGAACGCTATTTTTTTTATTTTTTAGTCAGCAACTCTTCAGATAGAACTACAAATCAAACATGATCATAAGACCTGGAACTGGGAAGGACCTCAGAGGCCCAACTAGCCTAATCCCCTTAGTTTATAAGTGAAGAAAATAAAGCTCAGGGAATAAAGTGACTTGTATTACAGATAATAATAGCTAATATTTATATAGCATTTACTTACGTGCCAGGCACTGTGTTATGTGCTTTATGATTATTATCTCATGATTCCCACAACAACCCTGAGTGTTGGGTGTTATTATCATCTCTATTTTACAGATGAGGAAACTGAGGCAGAGGATGGTTAAGGGATTTGCCCAGGGTCACCCAGTTAGTGTCTGAGGCCAGAGACAAACACACACATCTGGAAGACACAATGGTTTTAGTGCAGGGGTCCTGGCCATGAAGACAGAAAGTTGGTGTTTGAGTACTAGTACTGTGTCACTTAGTTGTGTGACCTTAGTCACTGTGTGATCCTAAGTTTCCTCATTTGTAAAATGTGACAACTGGATTACAATAGAATGGACCAGAATAACCTGATGACCTCCAAGTTCCCTTCCATTTTTCCCTTCAGGGGCAGCTAGGTGGCGCAGTGAGTAGAGCACTGGCCCTGGAGTCAGGAGGACCTGAGTTCAAATCTGCCCTCAGACACTTGACATACTTATTAGCTGTGTGACCTTGGGCAAGTCACTTAACCCCAACTGCCCTGCCCTCCCCTGCCAAAAAAAAAAAAAAACATAAAGAAAAACACCTTTCCCTTCAGTTCCTATTCCCCACTTTCTCCTCCTTCCCCCATTTCCTTTCATTCAAGGGTGTGTTGTAGTTAGCTCCCACCAAAGGCTAATTGTGAAATTTTTCTATCTAAGCATTTACATCTAAGAAATTGGCAAACACTACAAACCAGGGCTTGATTTATTGCTTTGTTGATTGTTTAGACTTAAGAAAGTGATGGAAAAAACGTTAATAATGCTAATTAAACTTTAAAGTGTGTCCTGCATACATTTTTCCAGTCGTTTATTAAACATTTACCAGCACACCCCAGCTTCATGTCTCTCAAATAAGTAAAGCACTCTGCCAGCTTTAGAGTGCATACAAACTCAACTAATATTAATCATAGAAGTTAAAGCTAAGATATTCCTAGCCCATAGGAAATCCACAGAACATAAATGCTGGAAGGAATCTTAGAAGTCAGAACATTAAGAGTTCGAATGAACCTCAGAGACCATGAGGAAAAGGGGAATGGGAAGAAAGAGGAATTCTCTGCCATGTCACGTTAAATCAACCACATGTAAATGATATGCAAATGAATGCTAGATTTTATGCAGTCAGATTTCCGCTTCAAACACCCTCAGTTTGAGAAGACAGTGGGGTACCTAAAGTGGAAATGTCAGCTGGATAATTGGAAATACTGGCCTGTGATACAGGTTATAAGTCGGAGCAGGAGTCACACATCCAGATGTCATCTGGACAGAAGTGATAAGTAAAGCCACTTCAAGTATAGAGAACAGAATAGGGGGTTCGGGCCAGAGCTGTGAGAGAAGCATCTAATTAAGGGACAGAATGACAAAGATCAGTCGTCCAGGATCAGTTAAAGAAAAAAACTGGAGTCTCAAGATGTGGATGGCCAAGGTCAAAAGCTAGAGAACAGTCTAGGAAGAGAAGGACAGAGAAAAAGCCACTGGTAACTCTCCAAAGGAGCTGCTTTAGTAGAACGGTAGGAACATAGGCCAGATCTTGATAAGTTTGGGGGTTATGCCAAGCTTCAATCAAAATTAGTTGCCCTTAACAGTATCCTGTAATTGAGATAAGAATTGGTGAATGGCTGAGTTGGAATAGAAACATGATCCTAATCTTTGCATTTCATTTTCTATCACCGGTAAAATAGGAGGCAAGGCAAGTCAGCAAGCATTTATTAAACATCAACTATGTGCAAGGAAATATTCTACATACTGGGGACATAAAGGCAAAAGTTAAAAATATTTCCTGCTTTCAAGTTTACTGAGCTGAACTAGATAAATCTTAGGGTCTTGTGTGGATCAAAAATGCTATGATTTGTGACTCCTATATTTAATAGGAAAAAAAAACCATTAAATTTTCTTTCCACATCTCTATGAAATTTTGTAGTCAAAATGCTAAGGACTTAAATACTACAATGAAATTTCTCATCCCCAAACCATACAACAGATCACTAACATAACTAGTTCTCTAACTCTGCCCACGTAAGCTCAGAGCCAGGGAAGAGAAATTCAGGTTGCGAAGAGCAGAATAGAGGGAGAAGGAAGAGTTAGTTATTTCTGAAGAAGTAAAGACATTTGGTAGTCAAAGTTTTGCAGACCACATACTGTGAAAAAAATCTTTACAGCAAAAATGAGATAAAAACTTGCTACTTAAAAATATGTAACAAACTTTTTTAAAAAATCACATCAGCAATGGCTAGCTGCAATGGATAATGGCTGAAGGACATGAGTAGAAAAAATTATGAAAAGGAAGCGCAAATGGCTAATAATTAGTTGAAAAAATTAATAACCTCCAATAATAATCAAAGATTATTTTGAAGTCCCACCCCACACCCGTGAAACTGGCAAAAATAATAAAAAACAATGAAATCTAATTAACAAGGTTGTAGAGAAACAAGTACACATTACCTGTAGAATTTAAAATTTGCAAAATCTTTCTGTAAAGCAACCTGGCATTATTTAGTAAAAAGTTACAAAAATAATCATATCCTTTGAACCTAAAATTCCAAGGCTGGGAATATAACCTGAAAATATTATTTTTTCAAAGATTTACGTGTCAGTCTTTTGTGCAAAAAATTGGAAACAACCTAAATGTCCAACAGTGTAATTCATTAGTGTAATAGAATACTACAATGAAATTAAGGCTAAGAATTAGAGGACATTTTAAAAAAAGGTATGTATGAAATAATCCAAAGCAAAAAAAAAAAAAAAACAATAAAATAACAGGCAGAACCAGGAGAATGGAATATACACTATAACCATGCAAGAGAAAAAAATGAACAAGAACAAATGGAGAAAGATTCCTAATGGATAGAATGGCTGAAAAAATTGTTATGATATTTTATGTATTGCAATTAACAAATAATTACTAAATTAATTTACTTGGCTGCATTGATGTTCAGTGTTAAAATTTTAATAAAAAGTGTTTAATTAAAAAAAACCTTTATGGATCACTGAAAATTGTCCATGGACTGGGAGTTGAGAAACATTATTTTAGGAAGTAAAAAATCTTAGTTCTATAAAATCTTAATTATTAAAACAAAACTTAGGAGAGAAAAAAATTAAAATATTTACATTCTGAAAGGTGTGGATGCCAACCGAAGGCAGGAGATATCTTAAACAGCAAAACCACCATTTACAGACTTTAACAATAGCAATATTAGTCAAAATACTGTTAGAATACTATTAGAATACGAGCTCCTTGAGGGTAGGGGACAATGTTTTTGCTTTTCTTTGTATCCTGGGTACTTAACACAGTGCTTCCAATGAGGCAGGAACTTAACAAAAACTTGTTTAAAGAGTAGTTGACCAAACGGTCATCAGAAATTAAGCATACAATTCAGAAGAAACATCCAATAATAGAAAGGAGTAATCTAGAACTTTTCATTAAATTTTAGGGTTCTAAAGAAATTATTCTGAACCTCTTGTTCCAACTTTACCCAAAGACACAAGGTCAATTTGAATGATGTCTTCCAGAATTTGCTAATATATATGCTATATATTATATGTCATACATATGTACATATATATTTAATATATCCCACTCATTTCACTAGCAGTCATCTAACTTCCTTCCAGTTGCAAATAACGCCCATGGGCCAAAGTACACCAGTATCTTCAAGTAATACAAAACATCACCTGTGGGCCAAAGTACACCAATATCTTCAGGTAATATAAAACAGGGCAGAAGGTGCCCCATCTCCTGCCATGATTAGCCTACTGCTGATGTCAACTGATCAGCTAGGGATTCCTAAGAATTCCTGGACTCTGGATCTGACCTGCCCATCCACCAATGAATAAACAATTGACACACTCTTCTTCCTTGCCTCAGCTAACTTCCAAAAACCCGACCTCTTCTTGCCAGACTGGGCCTATGGTCTACCTGCCAAATTCCTGTCTACACAGACTCCTATACAAAGATTTTGGGGGGGAGACCATATAGCTCCCACTAGTGACTATGTAGCAACATAATCTCAAGGTCCTTGGTCTGGCCCTAACTGAGAAAACCATGAACTTGCTCAGCCAATGTGAACATCAGTGAAAATGCACATCATATGCTACCTACTCATCACTGCTGGTCCTGAAGGCCAGTATTGAGTACCAGAAAGAGCATCAGGATTGGGTGAGGAAGACAGGAATGAGCATCTCTTTAAGACTGCTACTTTATCTATTAAAAAAGGGGTGATAGTAGCACTATCTAGTTCACAAGGCAGCTTTTCTATAAGGGGCTATAAAAATCTGAACTTCATTATCAAATTGTAAGGATTTTCAGAGCACAGATTCTGTTTTTCAATTTTGTATTTGCTTCCTCAGCACCTAGCACAGTACCTGGCAGTCAATCACTCAGTCGATCAACAATCGATTATTAAGAATTAATTACTATGCACCAAGTGCAGGGAAGATAAAGACAGGCAAAACAGCTCCTGCTCTCAAGGAGCTGCCATTCTAATGGGGAAAGGCTAACATAAAATTAACTAGGTATATACAAGAAAAATGCAATTCAGATGGAAGGAAACCTCAGAATGAAGGAACTGATAGTGACAAAGACAAGGGAAGATCTGCTGCAGAAGGTGGGATTTGAGCTTGAGTTTTGAAAGGAGTCAAAGCGAGGAGAGGGAACATTTCAGGCATGGAATTCAGTGATGGAACAATGTGTGTAAGAAACAGCAAAGAGGTCTATATAGTTTTATTGGACAGAGAGAAAGAAAGACTGAGAGAGAGAGAGAATGTGTGTGTGTATAATATACATATACATACACATATATTCACACACATATGCACATGTATACATACACATATATCTGTGTATACATACGTAGATATATTAGATGGATGGATGTGTCAGACACTGTGCTAAGCACTTTACAATCATTCTCTATTTGATCTTTATGACAACCCTGGGAAGTAGGTATTATTCTTATTCCTGAGGAAGCTGTGGCAAGCAGAGGTTAAGTAACGTGCTCAGGGTCACATAGATAAGAATTGTTTGAGGCCAAATTTGAACTCAGGTCTTTCTAACTCCAGGTCCAGGAGTTATCCACTGAGCCCCTAGCTGCTACATGGATAGAAGTACCAGTATAAGATTAGAATGGGAGAAAGGGGGCCTGGTTATGAAGGGTTTTAAGTGCCAAGAATTTTATATTTGATTGTGGAGGGAGGGAACAGGGAACATTTATTGAGTGGGAGAATGACTTAGTGAGACCTGAGATTTAGGAAAATCACTTTGGCAGCTGAGTGGGGGTTAAACTGGGGTGCGGAGACACTCCATGTGGGTAGGCCCAACAGCAGGCTATTGCAGTAGCCCAGGAATGAAGTGATGAGGGCCTGCATCAAGATGATGCTTTTGTGAGAGAGGAGACATATAAAGGGATATGTGAAGGCAGAAATAATACAATCTGTCAACAGACTGGATACAAGAGATGAGGGCCTGTACCAAGATGGTGGATTTGTAAGGGGAGAGACTTGTAAAGAGATATATAACAGAGATGCTGTGAAGGTAAAAATAATACGACTTGTCAAGAGATTGGATAAAAGATATGAGTTCTAGCAAGGAGCTGATGATGAAACCAAGATTGCAAGCCTGGGTCACTGGGAGGCTGGTGATACCCACAACAGTAATGTGGGTGCTCAGAAGAGAGACAGGTTTGAGGGGAAAGACAATGAGTTCTGTTTGAGAAATGCTGAGTTTGAGATGCCTATGAGATATCCAATTCAACATGTCTAAAAGTCAGCTGTTGATATGGGGTTGGAGCTCAGGAGAAAGATGGGGACATGATATATAAACCTGGAAATCATCTGTATAGAGATGACCACTAAATCCTTGGGAGTTGACAAGGTCACCAAATGAGATGCTGTAGGCAGAGAAAAAAAAATAAGGGCCCAGCACAGAGCCTGGGGGGACACCCACAGTTAGTGGGCATGACATGGATGAAGAATGAGCAAAAGAGACTGAGGAGCTGTCACACATGGAGACTGGGAGAGAGAAGTATAACAGAAACCTAAAGTGAAGAAGCAGTTCAAGAGAAGATTGTATCCTCAATAGCATCAGAGAGGTCAAAAAGGAATGAAGGCTGTTAGATTTGGCGATGAAGAGATGGTAATTTCACAGAGCGCAGTATTTGTTAAATGGTTGAAAACCAGGGCTTAGAGAAGATTGATAAGGGCAGAAACAGAGGCTCCTGGTTTAAACATCCTTCTCAAGGAATTTAGCACAAACGGGAAGTGAAATACAGGATGAGAGCTAGTGGGGGATGGATGACTGGATCAAGAGTGGGTTGTTTTTTTTTTTTTAAGGGGGATACATGGGTGTTTATAAGCAGCAAAGAAGGAGACAATATATTGATAAGGATATATTGACAGATCAATGGGGATTACAGAGGGGTCAATCCGCAGAAGACGACAGAATGAACCGAATCACAGGTGCATGTAATAATAGTAATAGCTAACATTTATATAACGCTTACTGTGCCAGGCACTGCACTATGCCCTTTACAATTTTTATCTTATTTGATCCTCATAACAACCTTGGAAACTGGGTACTATTCTTATCCCTATTTTACAGATGAGGAAACTAAGGCAAACAGGGGTTAAGTGACTTGTTCAGGGTCACACAGTTAATATCAAAGACTGTATTCAAACTTGGGTCTTCCCAATTACAGACCACCTCATCATCTAGCAGAGGGGTTTACCTTGGTGGGGGGAGCATTTCTTCATGTGAGACAAGTGAGGAGGAGGATATAGTGGCAGAAGACATCTGGGTGATATAAGGAGTGGGAAGTCAAAGGCACTCTCAGTGAATAGCCTCAAATTTTTCAGGGAGTAGGGATGGAGGAGTATGAGATGCTTAAGGAGGGATGAAAAGGTTGGCGACAGGTACTGTAGTGAGTAGGGTAGTGAAACAATTATAGAGGCATAAAAGAATTACCTTGTTGCAAAGAGGACCCAATTGAGATTATGTAACATTAACTTGTGGTGGGCTCAGTCAATATGATTATGTGCCTTTCTCCAGCTCTATTCAGGTGCAAGTGAATAGCAATGAAGAAGGTAGATGGTAGAAATAATCCAAAGTTGGGGTTTGTCATGGCATGATAGGCAATAGGACAAGGAGGCGAGGCATTCAACTGTAGAGGAAAGTGTTGAATTGGTTCACCAAAGGGTCAAGACAGGGTTAGAGAGAAGAGTGTGCCCACTGTAGGGGAAGATGGCCTATGAAAGGACTGAGAGGCAAAAGAACTGAAGAACATGGTTGGGGTCATAAGGCATCGGGAAAAGTTGGAATGATAAAATATTATGATCTGATGAAGAAATTTCATAGTTCATTAACATGGAGATGGAACACTTGTGGGTGATCACAAGATTAAGGGTATGACCGTTTCTGTGTGTAGCTGCAGTGAAGAGTAGGTCACAGAAATTGAGGTCAAGAAACTGGGAAGTCAGGATATCTATGGAGTATCAATATGTATGCTGAAGTCCCCTAGTACGAGGAGGCAGAAGCTGGGGTGGCGGGGAGGCTTATGAGGCAGGCAGGCTTATGAGGCAGGCACTGAACAGAAAAGAAAAAGAATGCCCTGGGGACGGTCAAGAGATAATAACCACCAGGATCTGAATAGGATGATAATCTTGAATAGAGCAAACCTTAAAGGGGAGGAAAATTGCTGAATGATGGTGGTAGAGGGAGAATCTGGAAGTCAAAGTGTATCATTGATTTATTAACTCTCTCTTGCCACCTAGACTCTGGATTTCTCCTGGTACTTTTAGTACCTGCCCTGAATGACTTCCATCCCCTTGAATACTTGTCCTGCCTACACTCACAACAGCCAATTATAATAGCACTTTCCTCCCAAACATGTGACATAAATAGTACAGTTATTAGCATCTCTGCAATGCAGATGATTAGCCCATAGCAGCATTTGATAGTAGAGATAGGAGCTGGCATTTGAACCCATGACTTCCTGCTCCACATCTGCCAAGTGGGTCTATCTGGCTTAACTGTATTCCTAGTCCTATTGCCACCTACACAGATGTGAAACAATCTAAGCCTGGAAAAAAAAATACTTATGCAAAAAAAGGTAGATGTTTTTCAGAATAAGAGAATAAAATACCTAATTGGATAAAAAAAATTAAGTCTAGGAACTGAACGTCATTAAGTAACATTGAAATTATTAAATACCATCTGAACCTTGTGGGATTTAAGTCTATAAAGAAAAAATTCTACCTTAATGAGCACCTTTGCCATATTACTAAAACTGAAATTTGGTTTAAAAAATTAGATTAACGCAGATTATTATGGATATTACATGACTGCATATGCATAACCTATATCATATTGTTTGCCACTTAGGCAGGGTGAAACGGAGGAACAGAGGGAGAAAAATATGGAACTCAAAATCTTATAAAAAATGAATGCTGAAAACTGCTTTACATGTAACTGGAAAAAAATATTTTTTTAAAAATAAATTAGACAATATGGGGAAATTAGAACGTGACTACCAAGAAGATTCTGAGATAGAGAATTGGAGAATGATGATGCTGGATTGCCTGTCAGAATACAGCTTCTGAGTTTTCATTTTAGAGAGAGAGAGAAAATAGTGAATAAACTTGAGACTACTATAACCAGGAAGGCAAAGAAAACACTAAAGGTCAAGTATCCATTTCTACAGCTTCCAAATTTTCTTATTATTGGTACTCAAAAGACTTCCTTCCTTCCAACTTAAGGAATGTTTACTCAAAGAGATACTCACCCAGGAGAAAATATTTATGAGTTGGAAAAAGGATGTGAATATACTACTCTCATACATAATATCAGGAGCAGGCTTTCAGTTTAAAGGCAAATATGATAATTGAAAGATAAACCAGTAAAGGTTAATGGATCACATACAAAAGGAACTAAGTTAACTCAATACCCATGTTTACTGCAAGGAAAAGGCTCCTCTCACCTCCTCTATCCCACTTCTCCAGCTCTCTGCTCTCTTGAATTTGTAGGAATGCTTGTTTTACAAAGACCATTGTGATCACTTATATACCTGCCACTTATATATTAATTTAGAGTTGATTTAAAAGAAAATTCTATGGGACAATATTTCCCGTGTTCCTGAAGCCTGTTGTACAATCATTCTCTAATGAGGAGCCAATTAGGGCAAGAGAAAGCATCGATTTGGCATTCCTCCTGAATAAAGCAAATATCAAAAGCCCCTTTACACAACCTCTGAAGCCTATGCTTCTACTGTAACTAACTGCTAACTTGTACTTTGCTTTTTAAGAGTATCCTGAAACAAGCGTGCTGTGCAACCTTTTCATGAATTCCATGAGCTTAAGAGAAACCATTCACCAAGATATACTGCATTCAAAAGCTAAACCAGACCCTTACTGGCACAACTATACACCAAAACCTTTTCTTACTTTCTCTTTATTACTCTCCAATCTGGTCCTTCCTAGAGAAAGAATACTGTTGGCTCAGAGTTAAAAACCTTTCCCATTAAGGACTCGTTAAAATCCTTTGTCTCTTCAAAATGCAAATGAGTAACTCTTAAATGCTAATAAAATATACTTTGGTTATCTGGAGTAAGAAACATGAGGGACCATGCCATTTGCCAAATCCCAGAGGAAGGAGTAGTCCATTTTAGTTCATAAAACTGCCCAGGGAACAATCCCTGCTGGATCCTAGAGCCATGACAAATACAGCCCAGGATCAACCAAACTTCCCAGAAGTCCTTCAGACTTGGGGCGATCTGGGACTGGGCTGGAGAAGCCTTGGCTATCCACTCCAAAAGGTTCTTCCAATCCATTCTTGATAGGTATAAAATTCCTTGTGATCTAGTTTCTGTCCCTACTACTCTACTAAAACTGTTCTCTAAGAAGTCACCAATGACCTCTTAATTACCAAATCCTTTGTTTAATTTTCTTCTTCTTCCTAGTCGGTTACCATCATTCTTCCTTGAAACTCTCTTCTTTTGGCAGCTGTAATAATATTACACTATCCAGTTTTGTTCCCCACCCACTCTTTCCCATTGATTTTTTTTTTTGGCTCTTTGCTCCACCACCCTCAACACCTAACCATCTTCTCTTCTCTCTCTACACTTTCTCCCTTGCATTCTAACCTGCTTCATCTGTCATTTTAGCTCAACTTAACAAATATCTCTCCTGAGCTACAGTCTCTCGTTTCAATCTGGTAATCTCAATCTGGACACATTGTCAACATTTAGAACTTGTTATACATAAGACCAAACCCAGCATCTCCCTCCCTGTCAGCCACTCACTCCATCTTACCCCACCACTAATCTCTCAAAAGGGTACTCCTGGCTTCTCTTTTTCTCTTAATACCCCCACTATTTTCTCCCAGGCATCAAGGTTCAAAGTCTTGGAGTTTCTTTTTACTCCTTCATTATTCTCCCCATCATCCAAATAATCATTAAGTTCTATCCCTGAAGTGCCATTTAAATCAGATCTATCCTTTCCAGTCCCATTGGCCACTACCCTAGTTCAGACCCTAATTAGCTCTACTTACCTGGACTACTTTGCAAAAGCCTCCTAACTAGTCTCCCCACTTCTAGCCTCTAATCTATCCTATACACCTGTCAGATGAATCTTCTAAAAGTACAGCTCTGATCATACTAGTCTACTACTTAAAAACAACACCGAAACATCTTCAAGAGCATCCTTCCCACATACATGATCTATATAAAATCCAAACTCTGTATCGTGGCACTTGAGATCCTCTATGAAAGGAACACAAACTACCTTATCTCCTGGTATCTTAGAGGTTATCTTAAGCTCCACTCAAACTAGATTGCCTGCCATTCTCTAAACATGATATGTGCCTTCCTCCCGGTTTACCTTTACTCACGTTTTGTTCCCTGTCTAAAATAATAAGCTAGAATTTATAGAGCACTTTAAATTTGGCCAAGTACTTTACATCCATTACCTCATCTGAGCTTCCAAAACAATCATCCTGTGAAACAGATCTGGGTTCAAATTCTGCTTCAGAGTTTCACCCTAGATGAGTCACTTAATCTCACTTTGCCTTCGTATCTCCATCTATAAAATGAAGGTGCTGGAATCTTATGGACTGTAAGGCTCCTTCCAGCTCTAAATCTATGATCCAAAGTAAGTGCTTTCAGGTACTATTATCCTAATTTTGCAGATGAGTTCACTGAGAAGTTAAGTGACTTGCCCAGGGTGATAGAGCTAGTGACAAAGGCAAGCTCTGACCTCAGATCTTCCTAACTCCAAGTCTAGTACTGTATCTACTATGCCATTCAGCCTCTCCCTGTCTACCTCAACCTGTCAAATTCCTACCCTCTTTCAAGGCTCAGCTTAAATATCACTTCCTTCATAATGCTTTCTCTCATCCTCCCATCCAAGAAGAAAGGATTCCTTCTTTCTCTTAACCTGCATTCTACTCATGGCACTTACTATGCCCTGGCATTATGATCATTTGTATACATATCCTAGCTCCCTTATTAGTTTAGAAGTTGCATAAAACTAATGAACCTTACTCATGTTTGTATTCCCCATAAGCCCTAGCATGGTACCTTCGACACAGTAGGAGATAAAAATGTTTATTGAGTGAAAGAAGGTTGAATGACCCCACCCCCCTCCCTGTCATGACTGGGCCAGAAATCAATAAAGTTCTAGGAAGGTGTTATCCTTTGTTGGAGTTTCAATAAATCATTAGCTTAAAGTAGACTAAGCTTTTTTTCTTGACCCTTTGCATCCTTCTACATTCAACATATCCTCTTCTTCAAAAGAATATTCCATAAATCTTTATAATAATATGGCATAGCACAGATCAAATCATGCTGCCCTAAATATAACTTCACATAATTAAAATCTGATAAAAAAAGGAACAAAACATGTTGTTCTCAAATTAAGGTGGTAATAATGTCCCAGCACACAAATTATAAAAGAGAGCTCAAGTAATAGTAAGTGATCCTGGATCTTCTTCATTTTGTAGCTACAGATCTGACATCTAATACAGACATTCTCAATTTACAAAAATACAGTTTTAAATACCCAGTTTTAAAATGGCCCATCTACACAAACCAGACCCTGTGGTCAGAGCCCCTGTGGCTGCTGCTTCTTTAGTGACTGGAAAAACAAACACAATACAATGGGAGGTTTTGCTGAATAGATGGAATTTTCTGAAAGTGGGGGAAGGGGAGAAATTGTAAAAAGTCAAAAACAGTATCAGAAGCTAACCTTAAACACAGACACACAAGTGAAGCTGACCTAACTCTGTGGTAACCAAAAATAACTCCCCATGTGACATTATTCAAAATTCTACCAATTATAGATTATTTCGGGTTAACGAGCATCTTTTTTTTTAAATGTAATTACAGTATTTATACAAAGTCTCATTGACATGCTAGCATGAATCTGTTTGATCAAACTGCTTTCCTGCTAACTCCTGGTTTCTATGGACTTCACAGGGGGAATGGGCATTTTCAGAGCAGGTCAGTAAAAGCACTAATTCTGGAGCCTGGAGCATATTGTGGAAGTGGAGGGAGGGAGTAAGGCAGATATGAATGGACTTCTTCAGTGGGAAGCATAACATCGGTGAGTGGGCACCTAAAAAAACTAAAGAAATGGATGCAAAAAGAGACTTGGGAACATAAAGATAAGCATCATCTAGTTTGAAATTTGGCCTAAAAGGTCCTTCTTCTGTTCTACATTCTATATTCCCAGGTCTTGGTGAATACTATTTCTTCCACTACATTATGGGTTAAATACATTTTTGTGGACCAGTCAGACAACCAAATTACCATTTTATAGCATCGTTTCTATAAAAAAATATGTTCCAAGTTTCAATCAACTAATTTACAATTGAACTTATTATTCACCCTAAATTTGAGGCTACCTGTATTTATTTTTGAGGTTCATTATTATTTCAACCATTCAGGGAATAAATAGTTATCAGAAAAAGCTGGTAAAGGGAGGGGTTCTGACACTGTTAGTGTTCATTATAAAAACAAGTTAGTGCAACGTTTAACATTCCAGGAAAAATTAAACATGCATCTCTAATGAAATAAACGGAAACATTATATAGAAAGAACTCTCATTTTCTGGGTAGTTCTAAAATAAAGGCTCAAATTTTAAAATTACTTCCTCCAGATCCCTTTAAAAAACATTCATGTGTAAAATAAGATGTTAAATTGTTACCTAAAATGGAAAAGGACACAATTAGTTTAACTAGATTAACACAATTAATTTGCACAGGCTAATTATTATTTCCATAATAATGTAATGAGAAGCAGCATGGCATAGTGGATGGAGATCCAGCCTACTAACCAGAAAAAGCCAGGTTTAAGAACCACCACAGACAACTGCTGCCTGTGTGTCTTTGGGCAAGTCACTTAACCTATCAATATTAATGCTAACACAAAATTCTCTGAAAGTACAAACTGCAGAACAAGTGGCAAGTTGCATTGGTAGAGGAAGTCCCCTCAATGGAAACACCTGGTAGTAATGAAATAACAGGTCTGATTTTACACACACACACACACACACACACACACCCCACATACCTTCTATATAACCATTTTCTTATGGTGTAGCCAAGAGCCTTCTTTCACTGTACCAAACTCTGACATCTTCCTTAAAAGTATGTTCTATCTACTTCAGATTTTAAGTTTGAGTCCTCTGTAATTAAATACTTAAAGGAAAAGCCAAATTACTCAGTGAAGACATTATGCAAATTTTGTCCAAATAAAGGACAAGAAAATGCACCGAAAAACAGCAAGCAATTTAGGAGTTTCTGATTAGCTACAAAAATTTAACAGCCACAGAATAGTATTAAGTGAAAATAAACAGAAGAATAAGGTTTTCTACTCCCTTTTTTTACACACACCAATTTCGCAACTTTCCTATTTGCTCCATTATTATATTCATATTAAATTCTAGTACTTCACTAAGGGTAGGAGGAACTGAATATGTCAGATCAAGAAGGGAATTTGCATTTAATACAATACTTGTACTATTCCTAACTCTACTACTCAAGAGAATGAAAGAAGTAGTTAAGATAAAAATAAATCCAAAGCAAATAGACTAGCATTCCTTATATGCTTGAGTGGGTGCTGATTGAGTATTTATTATGCAACATATATATATATATATATCAGTGTGTGTGTGTATATATAAACTTCCCCCAGCAAATATACTTACACAAGTTCAATGTGCATAAGAAGGGCCTAAATCTTTGTAAGATTTATTCGGTATGTTAATTTTCACAAAAATAACCAATCCAAAGTGTCATAACACTAGAGTATATATAGTAAATCTTTAGATTTAAGCATCTTTAAAAAGTCTTTATTTTAAATATATAAATGCAGTAGTCATAATGATCACTATATGTTAGATAAAAGGCCTATGTCTCAGGATACTGTCTGGGTCAGCAGGCACAAAAATCCAACCTACTTTTTTTTTCCCCTCCCTCCATATTCTCTCTTTACATATTTAAAGTTCATGCAACAAATTCTTCAAGCTGTTCTTTTCCTTAGCACAGATAAATAACTTCTTCTTCTAAAACATCCACAGTGAAAACCCAGAAAGTCTCTAATAATAAACCAATGTGTTCATGGCTAAAGCATAGTTTAAAAAATGCTCCACTAGTATTCTTTAAATAGTATCTCAAGAAAAATAACATCTAGTGAGGGTTTCTTTCTTTAAAAAAAAAATACAAGGCATATCTAAAAGGTAATGGCTTTTATTTATTGATCCTAGGAGAGAATTAAAAACTAATTTAGCAGGTGATTGCTCAATTATTCTAATAATTTTCAGCCTTTGGAAGTAAAACTAAAAACAAATGTGCTTAGATTAAGATGTTCATTACATTCATTTATCTCAGTAATAACATTGCAAAAATTTTTGGTATATGAATCCCTTCTGCAGTTAGTAGGTAAAATAAGAGGGCTTGAGAAATCAATAATGCTTCAAATATATTGGCTTTGAATTTAATTTACTGTTCTTAATACATTCACATACAACAAAAGGTCACCAAGGCTGACTGATGACATTTAACAAAGATAGCTGTTACCTTTACCTGGAAGGTGGTAGAAAGAATAGGAAAATCAAACAGGAAATCTTTCAAAAGTTCTCTGAAATTATTTTCTTTTAGAATTCCATATTTTAACTGCAAATACAAAGGGAAAGAATGCTGACCTTGCTAGCAAACTGTAAATGCATAGAAGCAACCTACTTACATGGTAATGAACCTGAAGGAACAAATTAAGAATATACTTTTACACTTATACACACTCCCCTAGGAGATGAAGCACAATTGTGTTCATAAAGCATAGAAAAAGAGATGCCCTGGAATACAAAATCCACTTCTAGTAGCCCTTATATTGTATCAGAGGCAGTTCTCTTAGTCTTGGTGAAGACAATAGCCTCCACCCAAAAATAGCAGAAGCAAATCCTGTATACCCTTTCTTCAAATACATCTATTTAAAATGTACAGGCACAAAGGGGAAAGTTGACAGGTAGCTAATCAGTAGGTTTTAAAAATCAGTATGTTGTAGGAAGAAAAAAAAATCTATAAATTGTCAGGAGACCTAAGATCTAATCAGGTAATTTTGTATATGTACACTTTAACCAACAAAGCAATTAACCATTTACTACCAATGAATCATTTGTAATCCACTCCTCAGTTCCTATGTAACCTAATACTATCTCTTGAGGGGCTGCCAAAATATTTCAGAACAAGGTCCTGAGTATGTCTCTGATCTTTGTCCTTCCTAAGTCTGCAGACTGTAAACTGAGCAAGCCTGTTGATGGTGACAGGCTACCCCAAAATGAGTTTTGGGGTAGAGAAATTTAAATTGGCAACTATCCAAAATTTTTCCAAGACCCTCATATTTGGTAGGGTGATAGAAGGGTCCCTGAATCAACCTGCTTCAAAACCTGCTTTATGTGTTTAAAAATAGCTAAAAGTTAGGCTGTCTGCGCCTTTTTTCCAAATTGGCTCATTAAAATGCAATCGAATGTGCTTCACAACTAAAGACTAGCATGCTAAGTGTGCAGCAGGACACTGTACGTATATTTCTAAAGATACATAAAATCATACCCCAGACTCCATGTCCTTGAAGTCCTACTTGTGTTTGCCTATATATGCGTGGCTTCAGCAAGTGCAAATGACTTTAGAATTTTTTCTAGTGGCACTTTCAACCAAAACTATAATTTTCCTCAAAGAGTCGGTGGAGGAAAAATCCAAAACAAGTTTTGGAAATAAAAAAGGTAAGGCTTTATCGTACTTGTACAAAGTTTAGGGGTTTTAAAAAGCACTGTCAGGATATATCTAGAATTGCCAACCATTAGCTGTGCAGCGCTCTGGAGCAGATACAAACACAGATATACACATTTACTCGGGATTCTCCATAGCTAAAAACCGAGTAAGGAGTTCTGAGCTCCACATTCCCGGCTCTCCGAGGGCAGAGACAATGCGGGGACCTCTCAGTACTTGCCGCCTCTTCCCTAGTCCCTTTTTGCACTGGATTTTCTCTGGGAATCACCCACACAGGCAGGATTCCGCCCTCTCTTTCCGGCAATCTGCAGCAGCAGCAGCACAAATCAACTCAGCCCAGACAGCAAACTTGGGGGGTGGGGGGGCACGAGTTTGAGGTGACCATCTTTCCTCAAATGTCCACTTTCTCCTCTTCTTCTTCCCTTCCCTCCTGATGCCTAAAACCACTCTCTTCCCAGAGCAGCCCCAAAGCCACAAACTCAACTCCGGCGCACGGTCAAGTAAGTCCCCCCCACCCCCTCCAGGGCCAAACAAGTGGCTCGGACTGCTGACACTTTGCAACCAAGTAGCTTAGAGAGGATGGGGGGGGGGGGTGTTGGGAATCTTTTATCCTGGAGGAGGATGAGGGGGAAGCCATGGCTTGCACACACATGCTCTGCAGAGGAGGGTTAGATACATACTTTGCAAGAGGATGCAGCTGTCTCTTTTCTCTCTCCCCGAGCTTGCCCCAACTCCGAAGTTAGTGCCAATCGCTTTCCCCCCAGCGCTCTCCGGACAGCGGCAGCAGCGGAGACTCCTCCTCTCCCATCTAGGGGGGAAGGTGGTGGGAGCCTCTCTCCTCCCCCCCTCTTTAATGCACCCCCATTCTCTCCTCCTCCTCCTTCTCCCCTTCTCCCTTGGGCCCGGGGCACGCGCTCTCTTCTCCGTGCCCCGGGCGCGGAGGCTCCCCAACTCCCCGCGCGCGCCCCGACGGCTCCAGAGGACCGCTGGCGCTGGGCTGGCGGCGGAGTGCGCGGAGGAGCCGAGCGGGGCGGGCGGCAGCGGCGGCGGCGGCGGCGGCGGCGGCAGCAGCAGCAGCGGCAGCAGCGCCTCCCTCCCTGCCTGCCAGCCACAACCCACCCCCTCCCCCACGCCCCCGCTGCCCCCCTCCCCCCACCCCGCTCCCTCCTTCCCTCCCGCTCTCTCGCTCCCCTCCGCCTCCTCCTCCTCCACCCCCCCCTCTAGCTGTCACATTGGGAGATTCCGCTCTTGCTACATTTGCTGCTGCTCGGTCTTCCTCCCACACACGGCCCGTGTGACGCAGATCCTGGCGTGGGCAGCCGCAGGGGCGGGGGTGGCTGCCGCTGAGGCTGAAGCTGCTGCCCTCTTCCCACCCCCCCCTTCCCAACCCCCCACCATCTCTCCTTTGCTTTGCCTTCCCTTGCCGTCCCCTCCCTCCCCGGAATAGCGAGTACCACCTATTCGCACCACAGAAGGGAAGGACCAAGTGAGACGCCCTGGGAGGGGAAGGGCTCCCGCTCCCACACCCCCTGCCGATCCGACTCCCGCTGCTTCTTAAAAGGGAAAAGGGGGGAAAAGGAGGAAGAAAGATACAAGTAGAGAGGAGTTGCCTCAGGCCTGGATCTGCTGCTGAGATTAAGAGGGAAAATTTACACTGCATTTTTTTTTAATTGTCTTAACTCCTGAGGTTTGCAATGACATTTCAAAGAGCACGCCCTGTCAAATCCTCCTTCCCAGAGGTGAAGGGAGGGGTGTACTTAACCACCACTACCACCAACACACACACACACACACACACACACACACATCACTAATCATCTGGGATGGAATCTCCCTTCCACCCAAGTAGAGAGGTGAGCATTACAAAAGGAGTTGTGCCAAGTTCTAGGACAAAACCGAGCTCTCTTTTGAAAGCTGTCAAAGTGAACCCTTCCAGCCAGGAAATAAGCTTTAATGATTAAAAAAAATGAGGAGGTGGGGTGGATGGAAGAGAGTGGCAGGTGTAGGGCAGTGGGGTTGGTGAATGTTGGTGATCAGTGCTGGGGAAAGAGCAGGCAGTCCATTTGATCCGCCTATAAACCCTAACCACCCTTTGAATCTCGAGAGTGATATACACCCTTTAGTAGGAAAACAAACTCATGTTTGGAGCCGAAGATAACTCTGGATAGAATTTCAGCCGTCTTACCCTTAATGAAAATCCTTCCTTTCACTTTCCTTGTTAATGTTTCTGCATTCATAGTTTAGAATCTGATGGCACCAGCAAGGTATGTGGGAAGTGTTAAAGATAGAATTTCCTATGCCCCTCCGCAGAATTTTTTGTTTTGATTTGATTTTTGTAAACTTTCTAACCAAAGACAAGATTAAAATACCACTGACTGCATATTTCTGGTACTTTAAAAAAAATTGAAGACAATGTCTATGATATTTTCCTGCTCTGACAAAATAGGAAAATGAAATAGTTTCTGAACTTCACGGTTATAAGTGCTCCTCAAGCTAAAAAGGCATTGTTCGAATGTGAAACCACTGCACTTGCAGGTAGAATCCTGTTTTAACAAATACCATTAAAACATCCATTTTTATATGAGGCCATTTCCACATCCTGGCTGACAGCCCATACTAAACCTGCTTTGTTGATGTGGATAAAAGGAATTCTTTTGAAAGAGAAATTCTGCATAAGAGATCTTAATGTTGAAGCTGTGCCTTGAAACCGTTGTAAGAAAAAGGCATCATTAAAAAAAGTTTTTCTACAAAACAAAACTAACTATAGGATAGAATAATGCAACAGTGGAGTAACTGTAACTAGATTTTAGCTTCTTTTTCCAATATTTGTTGGAGGTTCCAGAAATAGCAGCTTTTGTTTGGAGTAATTGAGTTGCTTATTTCCTGACACTCTTCTTCAGCTGGAGAAATCCCACCTAGAGGTTACCGAGCAAGCCAGACTCTGGGACCCAATCTCCTTGGTTTCCCTAATTAGGCACTTAATTACAGCTATGGTCATCTTGCTAAGAGTGAAGTCTATTCTTGTCATGTTTTCATTCCATATACTCTACTGTTCAAGTTTATTTTAAAATAAAGAAGACAACAATTTCTTGGATGGATTGGAAAGTTATAGGTTAACATGTCTCTTAGCAGAAGAATTACAAAGAAATGGATGTGTGGTTTCATTCTTCTAGCCCTCTGGAAACCTGAGGCTTAGTTCAGATCACTAAGTAAAAAATAACTTTCTTTTCTATAAGAATGTTCAATCAAGGATTCATAAACCAAAACCTTAATAGTTTTACCTGGACTGATCTAGTCGTCCACATTGGACTTGCCAGACTTAGAGGAAGCTACGTGAAATTTTCTTTCTAGGTATGAATGTGCCTGGTCACAAGGTATACATGATCCCTGAGTGCCAATGTGTCTGGGCAGGTTCTTTTTCTTCTTCTTGTGAAGTGTTATAAGTTGCTTCTAAAAGTAAATGGTACAATCTCTAGTAATTCCTCCTTGGTATTCATGCATGCTATGTTCCCCTCACATTAATGGATACAAATGGAGTTCACGTTGTTTTGAAGGAATGATGATAGATCTTAAAGTTTTATTTATCAGTCATACTTCCCTTACAATAAATCTGCCAAGAAAAAAAAGTTTTCTGCTGAAGTCAAAGAATATTAAAAATGTAAATTCAAAAGAATTAGAACATATTGATATGGCATCTAGCACTTAGTGGCTAATGCGGTCTCTGAAGTAGAAAGTGAGGCAATTATAGAGATTATTCAGATAAAGAATCTTTATTTCCTCTTATTGATTAAGCATCTGAAAGACCTCACTATTTGTTAAGAATGCTTTTTCTTTTTGAATTTTATGTTGAACCTCTTCCATGATGGTGGCAAACAATTTGGTGGTCATTAAATGAGATAATATATGTAAAGCATTTTAAAGTGTTACATAAATGTGAGCTATCATTATTGTATTATGGCTAACTTGATATTAATAATCAAAGAATCCCTGAACAAATTTATCTCCATGGTTACATCTTTCAAGTAATCTCACATGATATTAACATGTATGGGAGACTCTTTGTCTGAGAAGAGCTTTCAAGATGGTATTTTGCTTTTTTCTAGTCAGCAAATAAAAAGTACAATGGCATCTCCTATTCTCTATGCCTTTCAGTAAAATGTGTAACAGTAAAGATGCAAGTTGCTATAAAATATCATTAGTAAAAGCCTGACTCCTCTTTTTTACCTTCCTAAAGAATGCCCTCAACAAGAGTGTGGATTATTCTTGTAAGGATTTTACAACAATGGGAAAGTAAGTATATGTATTGGTAGTTATCGATAGTTCTCAATTATCTTTTAGAATGTTTAAATTTTTTTTGTTATCTTTTGTTTTTCATCACCTTTATTTCCTAGTATATCTTTCTTCCCTTCCTCACAGAGGGCTATCCTCATAACAGAATAAAAAAATTAAGAGAACAAAAATGTTTAACAAAACTAAGCAACACATGAAACAAGTTTGACATTTTATTAAGTGTCCCACACTCTATAACCCTTGCCCCCTCTGCAAAGAATGGAGGAAGAGATTAACTTTTTTTTAAATAGTAATAAAATCTATGCTGTTTTTCCCTAAGTATTTAGTATTCTTCCCTTTTGCAAATATCTTGAATCCCTCAACACCTGCAAAATTGCTTTAATTCCAGCATAAACATCCTGTAAATATATTTAATCTAGTCTAGTGACTCTTTGCATTTCTTTTGCTTTAGTGCCATTTCTATTTTCAAGATCTATGAAATTAAAATCCTAACATGGTTGCTCCAATATCCTTGATGGAAACCTTTTCCATCTTTTTAACCCTTTATATATAGTGAAGATTTCCCAATACTTCTGTTTGTAGATAACTTGATCCTGATTGCTGTGCTAAATGCTTCTTTACAAATATATCTCATTTGGTCCTCACAACAACCCTGAGAGATAGATGTTATCATTATTCCCACTTTACAGTTTAGGAAACTTAAACAAATAGTGCTTAAGTGACTTGCCCAAAGTCACACAGCTGGTAAGTTTTTGAGGTGGGATTTGAACCTAGAATATTATCCACTATGCCATCTAACTGCTTCTAGACATTTGAGGAATTATAATTTATTGGTAAACATCTTTCTGAATGAATGAAATATTAACCATGTGAAATCAATGACACATAAGAATGCTTCAAGTTTGTAAATTTCCTGCTTGACATTTTCCCATGACCTTTTTCTGCCTTATAGCTCACATTGAAAGTTATTTTACATGTCTCTAAATAAATTTGTCATGATTTTTTTTAATATTACAGTTATGCATTTATGCTGCCTATCCATCTACTAGCTGCATGCTCAATGACAGACTCAACTTTTTCTCTCTCCTAGTACATAGTACAGGTCATGTCCCAAAGGAAACATGACCTGTGATTTCATTAGTATATGGAATTCCCAGGAAGGAAACTGCCCCATTGCAGGCTAGCCCCACCTCTACAACTTATCATATAGTCTTAGAGGGTGCTTGATGTAGCAATAAGTTAAGTGATTTGATGAGGATCATACAGTATGTGACAAAAATGGGATTTAGACCCAGATCTTCTTGAATATAAGGCCACCTCTCTACATGCTACTCTTTGTTGCTTCCTAAATAAATATTTGTTGAACTGGACTGAACAAATTATTTTGTATTTTCAAGAAGCTGCAACTTCATTTAATTTGTAAAGCTATAGTCTATTATTACCTTTATTTTCCCAGATAGAGAGCTGAATTTGGAGTCAGGAAGACCTGAGTTCAGATACCGCTTCAGACACTAAGCCAGGGGTGGGGAACCTGCTAAGCTGTGGGACAAGTCTCTTAACCTCTCTAAGGCCCAGTTTCCACATCTGTAATATGAGAGGGTTGGACCTCTGAAGCCCCTTTCAGATCGAAATCTATGATCCTAGACTTTAATAAATGATATTTGTAATTAAGAGTCTTAAGAACACATAAAAATTAGTAATAGATCAGAAATAGAATTCTCCATGTTTCTCAGGCCCCTAAACCTCATTGCTTTCAAGAGGCACAGTTAAATTTTCTAACTAACACGTGCCTATCTGAAGTTTCAGACAATTCTCGATGGGGAAGGGAAAGGAAAGAAAAATCATGAAGACAAGAAATCTGGGCTATCATATGCAAACTATCCCAACTGACAACGAGATCAAAGTTAAGAAGTAGAACAAACAAGATTTAATTTTCCTATAAAAAGTTACCCCAGTTTCTTTGACTTACCTTGTGTCAGCCTAATTGGCAAACTATTTTTTTTAGGATTTAGGGGTGGGTTTTGTTTTTTCTTCCCATGGCATGTGTGGGAGAAACAACTCACAGCTGGTAAATGTTCAGATAAATATACGCGGAAACACACATAAGCACATAAGCTCTGTTTTGTATTTATAGTTATATTTTTAAGGGTCCTCCGGATGAATTCATGAATAGCATGTTGCCAAGTCTGATGTGGATCTTGACAGTTCCCTTTTGTATTGCCATAGGAAACTTATTCCTTCTCTATTTTGTAGCAAGTCCCAGATACAAAATAGAATTATTTTGTTTCAGAATGAGTAGAAGTCTATACAGAATAGGTCAAGATGTACATCTCACCCTTGTATCAGAGATTCTTGTGACCAAAGGACCTAACTACCAACATTTTGGGAGTTTATCATTCTCTGCCTGTGGCACTACCCAGAAAACCCAGGGGAAATAGGCAAAGCACAAGCCCTATCTGTTCACCACCAGTAAATACTGAAACCAAGTACCCACTTATGAGTAAATAATTCACATTACAAAATAAAATTTTATTAACTATAGGAAAACAAAAAAAATATTTGAGTGGGTTCTTGGAAAATAAAGACCCTCTCCACTCAGCAGTCCCTTACCAAACATCTATATAGGGTCTCAGTCACTTTCAGGCAGGACTCCCAAAAGACATTATTCCAAGAAGTTCAACTGCTGTAACAGAGTCAGGTATCACTCTAACAGACAGATTCTTCTCCATCATGGCTCCTCTTACAGTTCCACATGGCATCAGTATTGTTATCAGGCCCAGCAAAAAAAAACAACAAACCTTTTTGTAAATAAACTATGAATAATATTTCTCTAAGCAACAAGATAAACCTAAGTAACTTCAAGGCACACCTGTCCCACACACTGGCCATGTGGGTCTGGCCTAATCACTTAACCTCTCCATGGAACTCCCAAAGACTGTAAGTTTTTGTTTTTTTAAAGTAGTGATCTACATTGATAAAGAAAATTACTTATTGGGTGCTCATTACATGAATAAAATCACAGGTTCTGTCTCTATCCCTTTGTGACAGGTGCAATCTTCACCCACTTACAAAGGGAATACTTCCAGGATGTCCCCATCTGACAGAAGATACATTCCCTCCTGTATCATAGTTTTAATAATAAAGTACCAGGAGCCTCCTTTCAATCTATTTTTCATTTCTACTTTTCCTGCCAACTTCTGATGGCACAAAAACCCACCCAGAAAGCATGGAGCCCACCACAGTTTGGCCTTCTGACTGACTGGTTCCTCCTAGAATCTCCATTTTAAGGAGGAGCCTCAGGTCAATCATGTCTTCATTCTCCCCAGACTGTACTGCTGACTCATCTCCACGGGACCTTCTCTACCATGCTCCAGGCAGAGGGTACCTTTAATATCACTCCTTTTCGGGATTCCCATCAATTGGGGAATGGCTAAACAAGCTGTGGTATATGAAGGTAATGGAATACTATTGTGCCATAAGAAATGCGGATGATACAGACTTCATAACAACCTGGAAAAACCTACACGACATAATGCTGAGCGAGCAGAACGGAGCCAGGAGAACATTGTACACAACCACAGATATATGGATTCTGTGAGGACCAACCCTGACAGACTTCACTCCTCTCAGCAATGCCAGGGTGCAAAGACAACTCCAAAGGACTCACGATGGAAAATGCTATCTGCATCCAGAGAAAGAGCTATGGGGTGTGAATGCAGATTGAGGCACACTTCATGCTAGCCTTTCCCCACCCACCCCCCTTTTTTTTTTCTTTTCTCTCTTTTGTTTTTGGGTTGTTGTTTTTTTTTTTGGTCCTGTTTCTTCTTTCGCATGATTCATTTCATTGATCACGGTTCTTCTCCATGACTTGACTGGTGTGTAAATTAGTTCAGTGCAAAGTTGTACATGGAGGCTATGCGGGATTCCATGCCGTCTCAGGGAGGGAGGTGGGAGGGAGGGAAGAGGGTCTGGAGCTCAAGATTGTGTGGAGCTGAGTGTTGTAAAATAAAAATAAAAATTTATAAAAAAAAATCACTCCTTTTCTGCTTCCCTTTATGTATTAGCTTCCACCATTATGTAAGTTCCTTGTAATGTAGTTATGTAAGCTCCTTGAGGTCAGAGACTGTCTTTATTTATGCTGATCTTTATATTTGCAGCACTCACCACAATGTTTGCCATTCAGAAAGCAATTAATAAATGCTTGGGATCTACAGGGTGTTCAGGGTGGACTAGCACCTCTGGCATGAGGGCTTGCAAAGCCCTTTTCAGGGCTGCTCATCCAACTTTGCGGTTCACCTGCCATCTAACTCTCACTTCTGGCTCCAGGAGGCTGTAGCATGGGCGGTGACCACATCTCAATAAGCCATCTTGACAGATGGGCTAAACCAGGCTGAAGGTACCTGACAGGCCTCAAATGTTGGTGAATTAGGGGATATCTACCTTAAGCATGTGAAGATTTCCCCCAGTGGAATGGATGGATAAAAACAATTTGTTCCAATGGCCATAAAGGTGGCTGAAGCAGGTGCTGTGGAGCACTTAGAGCTTGGTCAGACATCCAAGATGCCAAGATCACCCACTGAGTCCCAGGCCATTGCCAGTCTTCCTGACTTTTGTCTTGCCACTGGACTTTGATGACTTTGGAAGAGAGAGAGGCTTATAACTTTGCACAACGCTGCCCCACTTAAATCCAATTCACAAGAAAGTCAAGACATCACCCCATGATGTCATTGGTCCTCTTTGAAAACTAAGATGAACCACAAAAATAAATGCTTGTTGACTTGGTTCATGTATAGAAACTAAAATCTAATTGCCCTTTTCCTCCTCATACATATGAGTTGTGTATTTTTTGTGTTTTGTGTATATGTTTATTTGTGTATTTTTTTCAGGATGTGACAAAGCAATCCAATTTTCCCCTAATTATTTTCCTTAAATTCCAAAGAATTTCACTGAGACAACTGAGTAGGATTATTCAAATCAGCCAAGACTGTGACCAGCCATGCCTAAGGTAGAGAGTGTAGGTGGAAGAAGTAGGGTGTGTATTCCATCAGGGCACATAACTCCTTGGGTCAGGAGAACAACAATCTCCCTACTGGCTACATTTATATTTTTAATATGAAATCCATTCACATGAAATTCTATTTTTGTAGGAAAGGGCTAATCAATAATAAACAAGCAATGCCACCCACCCCCAATAATGCAATGCTAGATAAATCTTTTGTATGTGTCTGAAATCCCAGCTGAGGAAAAAGTCCATAAGCATCTGGTTAATCTGTGCTTCTTTTGCCCTACTCTAAGAAACCATTCTTGGCTGCTGTGACTGCAGCCCTCCCTAATATGAACTATTACACTGTCTCTACCAGTCTGAATAGCATTTTATTATTGTCTTTTTTTCCTCATAATATTTTTCAAGTATGTTAATATTGGCTCTTCAAACCAACTTATGAAAAACACAGGATCAGAAGATTTATATAGCATTTAGAACAATTCTTGAAGGAAAATGAAAATGTCTTATTAGGACATAAAAGATGGTACTTCCATAAAACTGTGTTTATCGTAAAAGCTTTGTTTTAAATGTTAATAAAGGACTGGCTCCAACTGGCCAGTCCCCCATTACATAAAAAAGTCTGATTCTTCTTTAAAACATAACATATTTATACTGTATTACATTCAGTATGCATGTGTTATACATGATATTATATATGAAATATAAGTGGTAATACATTCACATATATTACTCATACTCATCAGGTATCATATATTTTATTTCTTTATATATACACATTTGTATGTATATTTGTGCGTATATTGTATTCGTGTACATGTGTATATGTCTGTTTTCTGTAAATATATAATGTGTGTATATCCGTGTTATGCATAACACGGATATACAGTTACATTATATATTATTTATCAAGATAGCACAGCTACAGACATATATACAAATATATAAACATGTGTAGATGTCTTCACCCCACAGTATACACAGAGGACATATATCTGTGTGGAGGAATAAAATACTTGGCATCTAATGATTGTCTAGGGTATGTGTATATATATATATATATATACATATATATATATATGTATATATATATATATATATACATACCCTAGACAATCATTTGTGTGTGTGTGTATATATATATATACACAAATATATATTACATATATATACACAGGTACATTATATATTATAAATATAGTATTTATACTGTATTATATACACATAGATATACAATATATAATGTATGTGTATATATAATATATGTATGTATATATAATGTATCTGTTTATATAATGCATATAATATATCTATATATATCTATGTATAGCAGATATATACAGCATTATATATATTTATATTTATAAAACACACACACATATATTTATCTATATAAACACACACACACACACACACACACACACACACACACACACATATACACGCATAATGCTAGAAGTAACCAGCTATTAAAAGGCTGTCTTCCAAAAGTTCACAGAATCTCAAAGTTGGAAGAAACCTCAGAAGTCATCTAATCCAACCCATATCTGAACAGGAATCTCCTCTACAACATTGGCTGAAAATCTTCATCTATCCTCTTCTAGATTAGTTTCAGTGAAAGGGAACTCACTGTCTCTTGAACAGTCCATTTCACTTTTAGGTAGCCATATATTACACAATATATGTGATGATGAAATGTCATAACATAGTCATGTTTTAAAATCCTAGACAATCACTAGATATCATATATTTTAATTCTCCACACAGATATCTGGCCTGTGTGTATGTTTGTGTGATATATATATACATGTTCATATATGTACATACGTATATATGTGTGTGTTTCATTCCTTTCTTTGTTCTTTCCTCTCTTCCTTTCTTCCTTCCTGCCTGCCTGCCTAAATCTACTTCTCTTCAAGTGAATTGGATCCCTCACTTAAATCCAATTCACTTACAAGTTATGGCATCACCTTCCTGATGTCATGGTCTTCTTCGAGAATGAAGGACAAACAAACAATGCTTCTCTTCAATTTCTACCCAGTTCTCCCACACCTCCTCCTAACTTCTCTGCTTCTGTCAAGGGTCCTACCATTCTTTCAGTCACTCAGGGGTGCAAGAGAAGGCCTCTTCCATCACATTCACCCCTATGTATTCGCTCAGACGCCAGCCTTTTTCCACCTCCACGTTTCCCCTGTTCGTCCCCATCTCTTTATTCACCACAATTACCCCTAAATAGCCTAATCGGTTTTTCTGCCATTCAACCTCTTCCCTCTCTCACCTTCAGCCAAACTGATTATTCGGAAAATAAAGATCTGATCTTGTCACTGCCCTACTCAACAAAGAGCTTTGATGGTTTCCTCTTTCCAGTAAAATATGAACTGCCTTCTGGCATTTAAAGCCCCTTACTGCCTGGCTCTAGCCTATCTTTCCAGGCTGAGTAAACATTACTCCCTCTCTAGCACTCTGTGTTCCAATCAAACTGACCTGCTTGCAGTTGTGTCCCTGTTCATGACATTCCTCTCAAATCCCTGACTTTGCCAAGCTGTTCTCCAAGCCTGGAAATTCCTCCCTTCTTACCTTCTCCTCTTGAACTTCTAGTTCCCTTCAAGGGTCAGTGCAGGTGCCACTGTCTTTAAGAAACCTTTCCTGGTTCCCTAAGTGGCTAGTGCAACTCCCCTGCTCTGGTCATGACACTGTATTCACCTTGTATGTATCTTATGTATCTTGTGTTTACTCATCTATGAACATGTCATACCCATCTCTCTAGCAGAATGTTAACTCCCTGAGGATAGAGATTATCTTGTTTTTGAATCTGTATTCCCAGGTCCTAGAATAGCACCTGTCACATGATTGGTATTTTCTGCTTTCCAACTATAATCCTGCAAATATATTTAAAGATAAATTATCATTGTCTTCCTAAATCTTTTCTCCTCAGATTAAACATCCCCAATTTGGCACCAGGGCCTACCTGGTAGAAGTATTGTGCTATTTGTCCTCTGTGGGTATACCACCCCACTTTCCCTCCTCTGGTTTTTGCTCTGGGGACAATAATTATATCAGTACTACCATTGCAATTAAAAAGAGCATGTCAATCTACTCATAATCCCTGGGACTGCCTAAAACAAAAGTCCTGGCCCTGGCTATCACTTCTCTACAGCAGCTATGCCTCTGAACCCAAATCACTCTGGCGCTCACTGATTGGCCAATAGTAAGTCCCAACCCAAGGCTCACTTGCTCATTATTTGGGTCTTGATGGTTCCGAGTGAGTGTAGATGGCAGTTATTTCTGTTCTGGACAGAAACTCTGGGGGTCTTCCCCTCTCAGACTGATTCTTTTGTGAAGGCAAACTAGGCCATCTTTCGCCTCCATTCTTACCTAGCCTTTAATTGCTGACTGTGTGTTGCCTCAAACAAACTGGGACCTGGGAAAGCTTAACTTGAAAAGGCCAAGGTCTCCCACTGCATCTGGGGCCAGCACCAGCATCCTGACCCATGTCTTGCCACTAGACTCTAATAACTCTGGAGGAGAGAATGAGGCTGATGACTTTGCACAGCTCTGACTCACTTAAACCCAATTCACTTGCAAGCCAAGACGTCACTCTCCTGATGTCATTGGTCCTCTTCTAGAACAAAGGACAAACAAGCACTTCCCTACATATATTATATCCTCCTATGAGAATTTTAGCTTCCTGAGGGTAGAGATGGCACCAGTTTTGTCTATTGAGCTAATTTCTCTTTAAGGAGAGGCTGTCCTGGTTGACCAAAGGGACTAGAGCTTGAATTATTGGTTTGGCTTTCTTGCTCCTTGAGCAATAAAAGGCTCTGCCTAAGATTAATTGATGCCCTGGAAGATTTAGTAGATGTTCAATTGCCCTGCTTGGAAGGACTACTTCACTGAACTATGGTAATGGAAGAAGCAGAGGGAAATAGCCTTTCATTTGATTTTAATTAGGGACTTTATCCTTTTTAATCTTATCACAAGTAAAGTTGTTTTAATTGCATTTTATGGTTCACCAGGGCCTCATCCAGTTCTAATCCTAAAACTGAATCACTGGACTAGACTGAGCTAGACCTAGCTCAGAATAAACATAGAATAGAAAAACCGTAGAAAACAAAACTATCGTAATGTCAATTATTAAAAGTAGCATAGCTTCGGAATCTACTATCTCAATTTGAACTTGAATTAGTAGATCGGATTCCCCAGACCCCAACTAGCTATTCTCCTTATGATTCTAAGGATAACTCTGAGATGCTGGAACATCAGTGTGTTTCTTCTGCCAATATCAATGGTCAATGAACATGTTCCTAATATCATTTATAGCCAATTAATATCAATTAGATTTTACAAAAGGATTTTACTGAGAAACTATAACAAGGACACAAATACAATATGCTAAACTCGGAGCACTCCTTGCCCCCTTCTACCCGCCACGCCACTTACACACCTTGGTCCCCAGGGAGAGTAGACAAACATAACCTGGCTTTAAAAAAAAAAAGACACTCCCACACACCCAGCCTAGGAGATGGGATACTTTCAGACTTTCAGAGAGTCCTTGTCTCCCTTTAAGAAGTTCCCACCAAGTTCACTTCTGGTTGTAGCTTAGCCAATAGCCAAATTCCTCCCTTTCCTACAGCATATGGTGTCCCAGCTGCTAAATTTTAATTCACTTAAGGGTTGGGTCAAATGAATTATTCTACAGGCTAACTCCATAAGCTTCCATGGATTCATTCAAGTCTAAGCTAAAATCCTACCTTCCAGAAGAAAACTTTCCTAGTCCTCTTCCCTATGAGGCTATCTCCCATTTACCCCATGTTTAAACATAGATGTTTGCATGTTTTCTCCTCCATTAGACTGTGAGCTCTTTGAGACCAGGGACTGTTTTCTTGCCTTCCTTCATATCCTGGCACATAGGAGGTGCTTAATAAATAGCATGTGCTTGATAAACAACTATTGAATAAGATAAGGTAAGTGGAGACTTGTGTGAAGATTGAAAGGGCTATACCTGGTGGAGGTACAAGACCTGGCTTCAAATGCTGACTCTGACATATACTAGTTACTGTTATTTGTCCTTCACTTTTGAAGAGGACCAATGATATCACAGGTGATATCTTGCCTTGCACATGAATTGGATTTAAGTGAGGCAGTTACACAAAGTCATCAGCCTCACTTTCTCTCCCAGTCATTCAAGTCCAACGGCAGGACAAAAGTCAGGACAACTGCTGATGGCCTAGGGTGCAGAGGATGACCTTGGTATCTTTGGTGTCTGACCAAGTTTTAGTTATATTTCCTTAGGCAAATCATTTTATCTCTCTGAGACTGTTTCATCATCTGTTAAAAAGCTGTGGGTAATGATATTGTATTATCATTAGGTTGCTATCAGGTTCAAATGAGATAACTTCTGCAAAACTATTTTCAAATTTTAAAATACTGGGTAAATTTGTTATTATTGAATGATCACATCGTGTGTTACTTGAGAGCATGAGCTGTTTTTTTTTTTCATCTCTGTATCTTCTGTGCCCTGCACATAGTAAACACCTTAAAAATGTTTGCTCAGCTTAACTGATATTATGATATATGAATTTACTTTGAAATTTATGGGGGCAGCTAGGTGTCAGGCACAGCGGATAGAGCACCAGCCCTGAAGTCAGGAGGACCTGAGTTCAAATGCAGTCTCAGACACCTACTAGCTGTGTGACCCTGGTAGAGTCACTTAACCCCAATTGCCTCCACTCCCCCCAAAAGAGAAATTTGTGGATTTTCTTTTCCTTACCACAGGTCTAAAGGTAGAATGATATAATGGCTTCAAAGCCAAGAAAATTGGAGTTCAAATCCTACCTCTGCCCCATGATGGCTACATGATCCTAGCAAGTCAAATCCTCAATGCTCTAGAAGACTCAGTTGCAGAGGAGCTGACCTACTCTGGTAGAGAGAATTGCCTCCCCCAGCAGTTCCTTATCCCAGTGAAATCACACTTTCAGGCTATATCCCCTAACACAGGTATATCACTAGTTAATTAGCCATTATTTAGGTCTTTGTGGAAAGCTCACCAAATATAACAAAAAGAGAAAGAAAAAGAAGAGAGACTTTCCTGGGCTAACTAAGAGTCAGAAAACAAAAAGGGAAAACAAAGGCTCATAAACTTGTCTTGATCAAAAACAACAAAAACAAAAAACCCTATATAGTGAAAGAAAGTAGAAAAGGGGGAATCTGGCATGTGTACAATCCTTCTGGGAGAAAAAAAAAAAGGAGGAGGTAGTGAAAGGATAGACAATCAGACAGTACTCTAAGCCCAGAACAGCTTAACAGGTATCAGGAGCAGCAAGGTAGAGAATAGGGGATGGGGAATAAGCAGGAAGAATAGAGAGAGGGGAGAGGTGTACAAACAGGTACTGCCTAATTGAGGATGTTCATAAGCCACTCACATATTAGGTTAATTCATCACTTGGAGATTGCTCCCATTATAGTGGGAACAGATGCAAGCAATTTCCATCCCTTCACAACGCTCCTGCTACTCCACCAGCAAACTGGTTATAAATATAATCTTGGTTTGCCTCAGCTATGCCAATAGCAAAAAGGAGTTGTGCTAAATGTTATACCAGATAACTCATAAAATACTATTTCTGAATCCTAAAGGGTAGATTTTTTAAAATGAAAAGATAGATAAATACATTACATGAGGACATTTAAAACAAATGAAATAAAATAATTTTTTAAAAACCCAATATAGCAAATCTATGGTTATAGTTACATGCTTTACAATTTGGATTCTATTTTTATTTTTATCAAGATTTTGTTTCATGGGCTGCATTATTATCCATCCTGGATAACTTGATGAGTCATAACTTTTAAAACTGGATGGCTACCGGGTAGATCAAAGTATCCATCCCATAGTTTAAAAGAATGAATCATCAACTCACCCAGGACTGATAATAATGTACTCTAAGGGAAAAGTTCAAAAAGCTTATTTCTTAACTTTTGTGTGATGCATATCACACACACACATACATACAGACACATGTGTGTATATATATATATATCTGTGTAGATACCTACACATGTGTGTATGTACACACACATTTTTTTTCTTTTCTTCCATTGTAGCAAGAATTTAAAGATGGTTCAGTCAGTCAGTCAATAAACATTTAAGTGCCTACTATGTGTCAGGCACTGTGTTAAGTTCTAGGGATACAAAAAGAGAGAAAAGAGCTCACAAGGAGCTCACAATCTAATGGGGAGACAACAAGCAAAGACATAAATACAAGCAAGCTATATACAGGATAAATAGAAAATAAATAAGAGACAGAAAGCATTAGAATTAAGAGGGAGTAAGCCAAGTGCCAAACTTTCTCCTAAGAGCTAGAGGATCCAAAGAAAGGTAAAACAAACAAAAAAATCCTGCCTTTAAGGAACACACATTCTAAGCTGGGAGAGAACATGTAAATAACTAGCTATATTCTTGTTCTGAATATGTGCAAAATAACATAGGGTAGTTGGTTAAAATAGGAGTCATTAGAAAAGCTATTCAAGGGAGTTCTGTCTTTGAGCCACTTTCATAGATTTAGAGTCGGGAAGGGCTTTCAAAGGTAATCTAGTCCAACCTTCTCTCCTTCAATTTTTTTTTATATATAAGAAAACCAAGTCCCAGAGACATTAAATAACTCACCAGAGTCACCTAGGTGGTAAGCAATAAGGCAGAATTCTAATCAAGGCTCTGGCTCTAAGCACTGCTGACATTTTAGGTTCTTTCCTTTTTTTCTTTCCTTTTCTGTGCTGGAGGGGAGAGGGCAGCAGGGAGGGGATGTAATTTATTTAATCACTCTTTACCTTAATTTAGGAAACAATGATGATACAGCCAATAGAGAGTTGGCTTGGAGTCAGGAAGATTTGGGCTCCAAGCCCTGACTGGCACCCACTGACTGGTCACTCTAGGCAAAGTTGTTCAAATTCTCACTGCCCCCCAGCAACTCTCTAAGACAGCAACTTGCAAAAGTTTGTAGATCTGCACTTAGAGAAGCATATCTTGGGGTTTAAAGGCTAGATTTCTTTCATAAGAACCTGGCCTTAAACCCAAATCACCCTGGCTGTTATTGATTGGCCAACAATAGGTCCCAGCTCAAGCTTCCTTTTATCATTATTTGGGCCCCAATGGCTCAGAGTGAGTATAAAAGCAATTCTTTCTGTTTTGGCCAGAAACCCCGAAGGTCTTCCCCTCCCACATTGATTTTTTTTTTTAAACTAGGTAAAAGTGGCCATCCTTTGCCTCATTTCTTACCTAGCCTTAATCATTGAATGGGTGGGGCCTCAGTCAAACTGAGAACTGGGAAAGACCTTAAATTAAAAAGGTCAAGGTCTCCCACTGTATGGGGCCATCTCCAGTCATCCTGATCTATATCTTGCCACTGGACCCCCTGGCTCCAGAGGAGAAAGTGACTTAGCACATCCCGGCCTCACTTAAATCCAATTCAATTGCAAGTCATGGCATCACCTCCTTGATGTCATGGTCTTCTTCAAGAAAAGGACAAAGAACAACAACAGAGGCAGTTCCTCTGCAATAGTGAAATCCCAGCTTAACTCAAAAGGCAATACTTCCTGCTTAACAAAAAAAAATTATAATAACAAATTCATGTTGTATATATCTATATCCATTCAGGGAAATGAAATCTGTCGGAAGAAGATAAAGCCAGCTAAATCCGATCGATTTAAGTTTTCTTTTCTAATGACTTTCTTTGCTTTTCCTCCCACTCTTGTTCTATTCTTCTCCTCCCAGTTCCCCTAACTTCTTGGTTTGTTTTGCTGTCTGTCTTGGTTTGCATAAGGACTGTTCACATTGTTGCAAAGGTTCTGATGACAGACTGCCCTAGTGCTTCTGATGTAGGTCCTCTGAGAGCCAGGGTACTTAGTTATACAAGGCTCTTCTGTTTTCCTCATTGTCTCTCTGCACTCCTACATGCACATACTATGAATGGGTAGGCGTTTGGAAGCACTTAAAGTCCACTTTCCTTCTGTTTTTCCAAGGGCAAAAAATGAACAGGTTGTTCATAAGGTAATATTTCTTCAGACATCAGGGATTCACACTCCAAGAAGTAGGTAAGAAATGTGGAGTCAAAAGATGTCATCGCAGGGGGCAGAGCCAAGATGGTGGCTGGAAAACTAGGACATGCTTAAGCTCTCCCCCAAATCCCTCCAAATGCCTGTAAAAGATGGCTCTGAACAAATTCTAGAGCTACAGAATTCATGAAACAACAGAAGGAAGCAGGTCTCCAGCTCAGGACTGCCTGGATGGTCACTGGGAAGGGTCTATTGCACCATACTGAAAGCAGAGCACAGCCCAGCGTGGGTCACGCCAGGACAGACCAGGCCAGCGTAGACCAGGCAGAGCAGGCCTCAGGGCCCTGAATCACTGAGCTATTGCAGTTACCAGACTTCTCAACCCACAAACACCAAAGACCACAGAGCAGGTCAGTAGGAAAACTGCTGGATCTGGGTGAGAGAAGTGCTCAGTCTGACCCCAGCCCTGCGGGCGATGGAAGTGGTGCAGCAGTGGCAGCAGCAGCAGCAGAAAGCTCCTGCGGCTGCTTCCAGAGCTCCAGTGGCAGCAACTTCCAGCCCCAGGCCCACCCAGTGGGAGGAATCAAGTGGCTGATCAGAGCTGGAGTGCAGGGAGAGCTTTGCTGGCCCTGAGGCAGGGTTCTCTTGCTTTGCTCTGCTTGGATCTGGGTCTCCGTCCTGGCTGGTGGTTCTTGGTGGAGGAGGAGCCCTGGTGTGACAGAGCTTGCAGCGACTGTGGAGGGGGAGTCCTCCTGGTAGCTACACAGCAGACAAGTGTGCTTGTACTCACAAACCAGAGCACAGGGCAGGAGAGGAGTATCATATCACCACACGATAGAAGCAACTCTGAAAACAGCAGTGCAAGGCCCCTGAAGCTTGGGACAAAGCTCCACTCTCCACTCTGAGAGCAGTCATACCCAGACAAAAAGCTCAAGGGTCAAGTAGCTGGCTGGGAACATGAGCAAGCAACATAAAAAGACCCAGACTCAGACTATAGAATCTTTTTTTGGTAACAAAGAAGATCAAAACATACAGCCAGAAGAACACAACAAAGTCAAAGAGCCTACATCAAAAGTCTCCAAGAAAAATATGAAATGGTCTCAGGCCATGGAAGAGCTGAAAAAGGATTTGGAAAAGCAAGTAAGAGAAGTAGAGGAAAAATTGGGAAGAGGAATGAGAGTGATGCAAGAAAACCATGAAAAACAAGTCAATGACTTGCTAAAGGAGACCCAAAAAAATACTGAAGAAAACAACCCCTTAAAAAATAGACTAACCCAAATGTCAAAAGAGCTCCAAAAAACCAATGAGGAGAAGAATACCTTAAATGGCAGAATTAGCCAAATGGAAAAGGAGGTCCAAAAGACCACTGAAGAAAATACCACCTTAAAAATTAGGATGGAGCTAGTGCAAGCTAGTGACTTGATGAGAAATCAAGAAATTATGAAACAGAACCAAAAGAATGAAAAAAATGGAAGACAATGTGAAATGTCTCACTGGAAAAACCACTGACCTGGAAAATAGATCCAGGAGAGATAATTTAAAAATTATTGGACTATCTGAAAGCCACAATCAAAAAAAGAGCCTAGATATCATCTTTCAAGAAATTATCAAGGAAAACTGCCCTGATATTCCAGAACCAGAGGGTAAAATAGAAATTGAAAGAATCCACCCATCGCCTCTTGAAAAAGATCCCAAAAAGAAAACTCCTAGGAATATTGTCAACAAATTCCAGAGTTCCCAGAAGAAAATATTGCAAGCAGCCAGAAAGAAACAATTTCAGTATTGTGGAAACACAATCAATGATAACACAAGATCTAGCAGCTTCTACATTAAAGGACTGAAGGGCTTGGAATATGATATTCCAGAGGCCAAAGGAGCTAGGATTAAAACCAAGAATCACCTACGCAGCAAAAGTGAGTATAATACTCCAGGGCAAAATATGGACTTTCTTGATGAAAAGACCAGAGCTGAATAGAAAATTTGACTTTCAAATACAAGAATCAAGGGAAGCATGAAAAGGTAAACAAGAAAGAGAAAGCATAAAGGACTTAATAAAGTTGAACTGTTTTGTTTCTTACATGGAAAGATGATATTTGTAACTCATGAGACCTTTCTCAGTATTAGGGGAGTTGAAGCGAATATAGACAGGGCACAGGATGAGTTGAATATGAAGGGATGATGTCTAAAAAACTGAAATAAATTTAAGGGGTGAGAGAGGAATATATTGAGAGAAGGAGAAAGGGAGAGATAGAATGGGGTAAATTATCTCACGTAAAAGTGGCAAGAAAAAGCAGTTCTATTGGAAAGGAAGAGGGGGCAGGTGGAAGGAAGAATCTTGCTCTCATCCGATTTGACTTAAGGAGAGAATAACATACACACTCAATTGGGTATCTTACCCTACAGGAAAGTAAGGGGAAAGGGATAAGAGAGGGGGGATGATAGAAGGGAGGGCAGATTAGAGGAGGAGGTAGTCAAAAGCAAACACTTTTGAAAAGGGACAGGGTCAATGGAGAAAATTGGATAAAGTGGGACAGGATAGGATGGAAGGAAATATAGTTAGCCTTTCACAACATGAGCATTGTGGAAGTGTTTTACATATTGATACATGTGTGCCTATGTTGAGTTGCTTGCCTTTTTAAGGAGGGTGGGTGGGGAGGGAAGAAGGGAGAGAATTTGGAACTCAAAGTTCTAAAAACAAATGCTAAAAAAAAAAGTTGTTTTTACATGCAATTGGGAAATAAGATATACAGGCAATGGGGGTATAAAAATCTATCTGGCCCTACAAAAAAGTAAGGGGAAAGGGGATGGGGGGGGGTAGTGGAGTGGCAGAAGTGAGGGCAGACTGGGGAAAGGGACAATCAGTATATATGCCATCTTGGGGTGGGGGGAGGGTAGAAATGGGGAGAAAATTTGTAACTCAAAATCTTGTGGAAATCAATGTTAAAACTAAAAATGTTAAATAATAAGAGAATGGGGGACAAACCTCAAAAAAAAATGTCATAGCAGGTGCTACCAACGAATAGTCCAAGACACTTAAAGGAAAAATTCATCTTCAGTAGGTGTCCTCCAAGGTATGGATTGGAGAGGACAGTACTGTGAGGATACTCACAGTGCAGTCAGATGTGCTCTGATCAACTACCTGGCCAGGACTGGTCCTGGGCAAACTCAGGACATAAAATAAATTTGACTTTTTGATATCTCCCATCCTCATTTCTCCTGTCTTTCTTTTCTGTTACCCCTGTTTGAGTGTCCCATCCCTCTGCTACATGGAGTTCCTTCAGCCAAAGTAGAAAGTGATTTGGTAAGTTAATTTGCAATTAAGTGTTAGCATGTCATTCCTTCTGAAGAGGAGGGTGTTTGCATTTTAAGAATTCTAGAGAGGGCAATACTTAAGTAGAGGCTCTTATATAATGTTGGAATTTGAAGCATCTGAGATGAGGATATATGTTGAGTTGGGGAAGGGGCGGGGCATCTCCATATCTCTCAAATCTATCCACATTTTAGCAGTTCTTAAAGGTATATAACAAATTCTTCTTCCTAGATGGAGCCTCCCCCACAACATACACTGATTTCTCCCCTTTCCACCACACTTCTTGTCAGCAACGTGCATTTTAGCATTTAATTCTAATCTGTCTTGTGTTGTTCTCTAATAGTACATCATAATAATAATAGTAATGACAGAAAGGATTTATATCAAACTTAAAATGCTTTACAAATATCTCATTTTATTCTGACAACAGCCCTGGGGGGGATATTATAATACCTATTTCACAGATGAGAAAACTGAGACAGACAAAAATTAATCACTTGCTCAGGGTCACACAGCTAGCAAGGGTGAGGGAGGTGAGGGTAGGCTAACCCCTTACACTTGCTCTCTGGGAGACCCTAACAAGTCACTTGCTTATCTCTTTCACCAGCGCACCAAAGTTGGGTCAGAAATTACCACATTAACAGTTGAGGTGAAAAGGCAAGGGACATTGTCTATATAAGGCTACAATAATTTTATTGTATACTTGTATTGCCTTGGGCAAATCACTTAACTGTTTGCCTCAGTTTCCTCATCTGTAAAATGAACTGAAGAAAGAAATGGCAAACCACTCCAGTATCTTGGCCAAGAAAACCCTAGACTGAGTCATGAAGAGTTGGATATAACTAAAACAACTGAGTTACAAACAATAATACTTACCTTGCAAGGAAAGGACTGGGACTTATATGAAGACTATAGCACCTGTTAACAAGGTGACAGTTTCCCAAGGACAACCAGACCACTCATTCTCTCCTTCCTGTTTAATTAAGGACTAAGTTCATTGTTTATTTATGTCTGGTTAAGATATATGCACTAGAAGCTTTCTGGGTTATCTATCCAATTTCATATTGTAGGCTTCATAACATAATATTCATCCAGTTGTTAAACTATGTTTCTTATATTTTGTAAGTATTCATCCATTTCATTTAAGTTACTGGTTTTGTTGGCATATAGTTAGAAAAAATAGTTTCTCATCACTTTTTAATTTCATCTTGGCAATTTGGTTATCCTCTCTTTTAAAGTCAGATTTGCTAACTTTTTGTCTAATTTTTTTCAAACGATCAGGCTTTAGTTTTATGTATCAATTCAATAGGCTTTTTTCTTTTAATTTTGTTATCTCTAGATTTTCAGAAATGTTATTTTGATGTTTAATTGAGATTTCTAGATTTGTTGCTTTTCTAATTTTAAAAAAAAATTTCCAGCCCAATTAATTGATGTGTTCTGTCTCTTTTGTTAATAAAATGTTTAGAGATAAACATTTTCTCCTTAGGACTCCATTGGCTGCATCTCAAAAGTTTTCACATGTGGTCTTGTTATTGTCATGTTCTTTGGTGAAATTATCTATTTCTCTTATTTGTTCTTTGACCCACCAACACTAAAGGTTTAAATTATTTATCATTCAATTAACTTTAATTGTTTTAAAGGCTCATTATTAAACATAATTTTTTATTGTATTTTTGTTAGGTGTGTTTAATATTTCTGTTTTAATGCATTTGTCAAGTTTTTATGCACTAACATAAGTCCAATTTTTGTAAAGTGCATATGCAGCTAAGAAATATACATATATGTATGATTTTTTTTTCTAATCCCACTTATTTATTGCCAGGGATCTATTGTATCTAATTTTTCTAAAATTCCATTCAGATCCTTAACTTCTTCCTTATCTTTTTTTTTCCTTAGATTTCTCTAGACCTTAAAGGGGTGCATCGAAGTCTCCTATTATATTGTTCTAGTTTCCAGTCTATTTCTCCCTATAATTTGATTAACTTTTCCCTTAAATATTTAGATGCTATTGCATACAGTGCCTATATATTAAGTATTTATATCAATTCTTTGTCTGTGGTTTCTTTCAACATAATATAGTTTCCCTGTTTTTCTCTTTTAATCATGTCTATTTTTACTGTTGTTCTAATATCATTATTACTACCCCAGCTTTTTTAAGTTTACCTGAAGCAAAACAGATTTTACTCCCCTGTTAAACTCTGAGTAAATCTTTGTTTCAAGTGAGCTTCTTATATACATGGTATGTTGTTGGATTCTAATTTCTCTAATCTATTTTGTTCTTCTCTTTTACTTTATCAATAAAGTCATCCTTTAAAGTAAAGTACATGCAGGGCCATCTCCAGCTGTCCTGATCTATATCTTGCCATTGGACCCAGATGGCTGTAGAGCAGAGAGAGAGGCTGGTAACTTTGCACAGTCCTCCCTCACTTAAATCCAATTCACTTGCAAGTAATGACATCTCCTTCCTGAAGTCGTGGTCCTCTTTGAAAATGAAGGACGAACAGCAACAACGAAGTCATCCTATTAGTATTTATAGTTATAATTGTTATTTAGGTATTTGCCTCCACCTTATTTTTTTATACTTTTTCCTTTTTCTTTTTCCCTGTCCTTCATTTTTTACAATGAAAGATGGTAAAAGAAAATGAATTGCTAAACACTGGTGATCTGTATTTGAAGCATTCTGTTTTCACTCTACTGTCCCCCTTCTCTTCCCCTCACCCAGACCCCAGACCCCAATCATATGGCCTTAACTTTATTTTCTCTCTTTTTAATCCCTCCTTCACAATCCACTCTTCAAAGCTGGAATTGGTTTTGCTTATGGCTTCTTTTCTCCCAGAAACTCTTAGAACCCTTATGGCCGAGCCATTCTTTTACCAGAGCCTGCTTGTAAATGTAGTGTTGTCTTCTTCTGGGTTTGTTTCTTTTATATCCATGGACCCACAAAATTAATTGTCAGTGTCTTCTTTTTACTCATATTTTCAGTCTTAAGTCCTCAAAAGGGACTTTGTGTCAGGACTAGGCTCTGCCCTTTCATTCATTTTTGGATAGGATTGTGGTCCCTTGGTTAGACTTGACCTATATTATTTGGGGTTGTGCCAGTGGGAGTGATGCAGGTTATAGGCCCTCCTACCTTCTCAGGGTACAGAGGCCTTTATTCTCCTCAGGGAAACTGAGCATTCAACAAATCTGCTCATCTCCCTAGGGCAGGTAGACTGATATCTGCCCCCTCAGTTGGACTTTCATGGCTCTGACCCCAGAACACAGCTACAGTTTCGAAGTATCCTTCCTTTGCCCTTGGCCCAAGCTTCCATCTTTCTGCTCCTCCCTGTCCTCCCACCAGTATGTAGTTGTTGGCTCCCATGTCCCTGGCTCAACCCTGGCCCACATGCTGAAAGGCTTCTTCTCTGCCCTACCCTCTTTGCCCTGCCTTTTCTGGTCAGACCCCTCCTGTTGTGCTCACAGGCTTCAGGCTGTCTCTTGTGTAGACCTGGACTGGCTGCAAGCCCTTGCTGTAATTTCTGCTTTGGTTTCCTGATCATTATTGGGTCTGATACCTTTTTTTATCCTTACTGAAGTATTTTGAGGGGAACCTGGACTTTTCTGATCGTATTCACTCCTTTAGCTATAACTGTGTTCTTCATCCAACTGGTTTTTCCTGCATGAACAGTTAGGTCACACATGGAGTTCCATTGCCTCCTAAGAATGAAAGTTAAGGGTCACCCACAGGGCAATAAAGAAGTACATAGTAGGCACTAGTGGCAGCAAGGTGGTGCAGTAAGTGGAGCACCAGCCCTGGAGTCAGGAGGACCTGAGTTCAAATCTGGCCTCAGACACTTGACATACTTACTAGCTGTGTGACCTTGGGCAAGTCACTTAACCCCAATTGCCCTACCTCCCCCCCCAAAAAAATAAAAAAGAAAGAAGTACATAGTGTGTGGGATGAAAGACCCTCACCAATTAAAAGTTAATTTATAATAAGGAGCCATCTCAGGGTGGGAACAGAAATAAATTTTATTCCATTCTCGAGAATAGGGCGTCCTCTGCTAGCACAGAGCAGAACCAGCAAAGGAGGCAAAGTACAAGAAGCAAAGCACCAATAATTATACCTAACACAAGAGAAGTCCCGCCCACCTCCAACCCTTCTCACCATTGGCTGGGAGGCAGGCTTACAATCTGAGCACAAAAGCTAGACAAAGAACCAGGCAATTGAGGTACAGAAACTCCAATTTCCATTCCCTTAGTTAGTGATTACAACTGAGGTGACATCTATACATCTAAAGAAGGAGAATAGGATAAGGGGAGGGGGAGACCCTCTCCATTCTTTTACAGTACTTTTATAGTAAAGGAAATCAGGTCACAGTGACCCTATTCTTACTGAGCAAATCTTTAAACCAGAACCATAAGAAAGAACAAAAAGTTTCAGGGTAAACTTTCCCAGAGTCTGAGCCATCAGACTCTCATGGCCTCAGAATTTTTCCACTTCCCTATTTCCCTATTTCTTGATCTTTAAACATTTCTTAGTGCAGATATAGATATATATTTATACATATCTTCCCTGTGAAGTCATCACTTTTTATTTACCTCGCACAACCTCACATCACTAATGAAGAATTGAGTAGAAGTAGAGTTAAAAATGCCATGAGAGAGAAGGCTATGTAGGGGGGAGGGGGTGTTGAGGGAGGGGCTAACCTAAAATGAGAGTGAAGGATGAATAATTGGGGTTCTACCTACCCTTCTGGTATCCAGACAATGTTCAGAGGTTTAGAGAAAGTCTCACAACAGGTTGAGTGGGCTGTCTAAGGAAAGTTTGCGGAAGGATATGGCAAACAGGAGAGAAGCCGCGCAGTGTAGTAAATGAAGAGCTAGCCTTGATCCAGAAAGACCTGGGTTCAAGTCTTACCTGCCACAAAAAATTACTATATGACTCTGGGCAATTAATGTAAACTTTCACTCCCCTAGGTAATTCTCTAAGATTATAAATTCCACAGCAGATGCTGATTAGTATTGAAAGAGAAAATTCCTCCCTGGGGAATCTCTTAAAAAATCATAGATTCAAAAAGAAAAAAAAATACAAAACTCAAAGAGAAGGCAAGGATGGGTTGTGATATGCATGACAATATTCATGTAAAATCATGGATCCATTGCAGTAAGCTATTGGACACAATTCAAGATAGTAGCTCCTAGTCACTGGAAGGGCGCCTGGGGAAGTAGACATAGATTAGATAATATGCAATAGTAAGTGGGAGTAGGAAAGACATCCTTCTGATAAGGAAAGACAAAGGGAGGTATTCAGACAAACTTCACAATTTTGCCTAAGATAACCCTCTGTGAGATAGAAGGTGAGGGACTCTTAATGTTGAGGTTTAGGGCTGCTGGGACCCCAAAATAGCGACATGCTGAGTCTTGCCCAAACGAATTCAACCCAAGCCTTCTTTCAATCAAAGTAAAACAGTCTACTAAAAATCCGCCATCCGACTCTTAAGGAATATGAGCATTTTTGTCACTTGTATTGACAAGCTGGCCAGATAGAATCTGAGCTAGATTGAATCTGAGTACCTTCATGGAGGCAAGATGGATGTTATATACAGAAAGATTGTGGGAGGGATCTAGGAGTGCCCAAGCAGTCTGGGGTGATGGGAAGAGGGGTCCAGGGAGGGTCTTGAAGTGGAGTGACTAGAGGTCAGACTCCCAGAACCAACAGAATAGGACTAAGGGTGGGAAGTAGCTGAAGGCTACCGGTAGATAACAGACAATGGAGGACTAGGCTAGGATAAGGGTTACAGATTTGAGCATAGCGATAAGGAAAGCTTGTGGTCTCAGGGTAACACCAGATCAAGTGGGAAGTTTCAAGAAAAGTTCAAGGGGGTTCCCAGAGCCTATACCCCAATATCAAGATAATGAAAATCAATTTTACTAGTTGTGAGGCTTCTGTAAAGCTGAAAGGCCTGGAACTACAGAAAAGAACAAGACATTGTGATGGAGAGGACAAGATCTTCAGGTGCAAAATAAACATGCTAAACCTTAAGAAGGGTCTGAGACTTGAATAAGCTCAATTACATATGAAAAGGTTAAAAAAAACCCCACAAAAACCCAACAACCTGAATTTGCCTCCGGGGCATGGGCTGTATTCCTATCCTTTGTCCCAGCCACTCAGCATGAGATTCCCCAAAAGGAGTCTGGGGGTGTAACAATTTGAGTGATGACTGAAACATCTAGATGCAGGATACCTCTTGAAGGAACTGATTTTGTACGAGGAAGGACTGTCAAACAAGAGAGGCTAAACCTCTCTTATCTGCCCTTGCCCCTGCCCCTGTCACTGCCTCTGCCTCCTCTGCCTGCTCCATTTTGATAGCTGAATGCTGACTCCTTAACTTAGAGTTTACTGGCTAGATTTCTTTCTCAAAAACCCAATTCACTTTGGAGCTCATAGATTGGACAATAGGTCCCCGCTCTGTACTTTGAGAGCGAATGTAAATACTAAATAGTAACTGTTTCTCTTTTGGCTAGGAACCCTGAGGGCCTTCCCCTTCTAGTTTGATTTTTTTTTTTTGAGTTTTGATTAAAGGGGCCATCATTTGATTAACTTCTTAAAGAGGCCTATTCACTAAACGGGCCTTATCTCACTCTGAGTACCTAAAGAGGCCTTAGCCCAAAGGGGCCAGGGTCTCCCATGGCATCGTAGGCCATCTCTAGTCATCCTTGTATGGGACAGGATTTTCAAATAATAGATGAGACATCCTTAGGAGAAACAAAGTAAATTTATTTTACAAACCTTGCAAGATTTGGGCACACCTCCAAAACGGAGGAGGCGAGGTAAAAGGGAACCTGCCTTAATTCATACTCAATGAAAAGATTCCCACCCACCTCTATCCCTTCTCACCATTGGCTGGGAGGTGGGCTTACAGTCTAGGCATGAAAACTACACAGAGGACCAAGGTTGATCCGGTCCATTCAGGTTTTTCCCTATTAGAACTCAACCGCCAGGGTGGCGTCTGAAAGTCTAGCAGAAGAAATGGGGTGGGGGGGAGGAGAGACCTTCCTGGAGCAGAGAACAGATAGCTCACAGGAAGTTCATCATCTTCTAACATCTGAGAGAGAGGGGGAAGGGGTGCCCACAGTTCCAGGCCCTGACCTTCCAAAATCACAAAGCCAAATCCCAAAACCTCTCCTACTCCCTTAGACATATCCTGTGAAGTCTTCACAATTATCCATCCCATTCATCCTGCTGAATGTAAATACCAAATGGTAACTGTTTCTTTTTTGGCCAGGAACCCTGAAGGTCTTCCCCTCCCAGTTTTATTATTTTTTTTGAGCTTTTAGAAATTAATTAATCAATTAATTTTTTGTTTTAGTTTACCACATTCAGTTCCTCAGGTTTTTGAGTTTCAAATTTTCTCCCCCTCCCTCTCTTCCTCTCTCCCCACCCAAGATTGCATGCAATACGATGTAGGTTCTACATATACCTTCACACTAAACATATTTTCACAATAGTCAAGTTGTAAAGAACTATAACCAATGGAATGAACCACTAGAAAGAAGAAACAAAACAGAAACAAAAACAAAAAACAAACAGAAAAAAGAGAGCAAATAGTTTACTTCAGTCTACATTCAGATTCTTTCTCTGGATGTGAATCTTTTGGAGTTGTCTTAGATTCTTACATTGCTGAGAAGAGCCAAGTCTATCAAAGTTGGTCATCAGAAAATACCGTGTGTCTGTAATTGAGTATGATGTTCTCCTGGTTCTGCTCCCCTCACTCAGCATCAGATCATATATGTCTTTTCAGGTTATTACGAAGTCTGTCTGCTCCTCATTTCTTATAGCACAACAGTATTACATTACATTCATATACCACAACTTGTTTAGCCAGTCCCCCAATTGATGGTGTAAGAAAAGATGTATGATATCTGGTTTTGCTCACACAGAAGCTATCCATATAGATGGGCTAAAGTTTACCTACCAAGACAATGATCATCCTGGTGTCAGGGAGGCTAGAGAGGCTAAACTGGTTGAAACAGTTCAAGCTTATCATGTGAGTTCAAGGATCAGGTCTTGGTCAAGTGTCCAGGTCTATTAATCTGCATAATTTGCATATGTTAAATAGGGAAGGTAGGGAAATAAAGAATGTAACTCAGAAAAGGAAGATAGAACTTTTGCTTTTGCTTCTGTATTCTTACTATCCTACCTACGTAAACTGTGTAAGTTAAGAAAAGTATGTAGAAAAGTAAAGAGTGTAAACTAATCCTAAGTCAAACAAGGATGGAGGAACTAGTTACCCTCACTCCTGCCTCTATGTTGGTCTGAGTGTTCCTAGTGAGCACTGTACCCATGCTCTTTCTCTCTCAAGGAATATAATAAACATGTTTCTCTGCCCACTCTGATCTTGAGTTCTTTGGGTGAGAATAGGCAAATCATATGGATTTTCCTTAGGTTATGCAGCCAGGAAAGCAATGAGCTGTGAAACTACTATGTCTTTGGCTTATTTCCTGATCCTGATTTGGGGAGTCCTGTGATCTCCACAGCAGTGTTAAGGGGGATACCACTTGAGTCTTCCTCGGGGAGTTGTGTGGTCTGCACAGCCTTCTTAAGGGGCCATCACTTGGGGCTTCTGAGCCCTGTGATCTTTACAACCATCCTAAGGGACCATCACTTGGGCCTTCCTCAGGGTCTAACCCTGCCTAGGGAGTCTTGTGATCCCCACAACCATGTTTCTCACAATGACCATCCCCTTGTTTTCCAATTCTTTGCCATCACAAAGAGCTGTTATATTTTTGGACATATGGGTCCTTTTCCCACTTGTATGATTTCTTTGGGATACAGCCCTAGAAATGGTATTGCTGGGTCAAAGGGTATGTACATTTTTATAGCCCTTTGGGCAAAATTCCAAATTGTTCTCCAGAAAAGTTGAATCAGTTCACAACTCCACCAATAATGCATTAGTGTTCCAATTTTCCCACATACTCTCCAGCTTTTATGATTTTCCTGTTTCGTCATGTTAGCCAATCTGACAAATGAGATGTGGCACCTAAGAGTTGTTTTGATTTGCATTTCTTTAATCAATAGTGATTTAGAGCATTTTTTCATATGCCTGTAGATATCTTTAATTTCTTCCTCTGAAAACTACCTGTTCATATCCTTTGACCATTTATCAATTGGGGAATGATTTGTATTCCTATAAATTTGACTCAGTTCTTTGTATATTTTAGAAATGAGGCTTTTATCAGAGACACTGGTTGAGTTTTGATTAAAGGGGCCATCCCTTGATTAACTTCCTAAAGAGGCCTGTTCACTGAATGGGCATTACCTCACTTTAAGTGAGAACCTGAAACTAATAATAAAGTTATCTCTTCAGAAACGTGGAATAATTATTTCTCTTTTATATTAATAATAAAATATTAAATTAGGATTATGGTTTTTCCTTCTTATGTCCTCATTCAGAAACTGCCCAAGTCTGTCCCACCCCACCTACACATGCTTTTCTGTCCTGAGTAGAAAACCTTACACTTACAAAGAATTTAATCTAAGGTGAATTCTGGCCCATTGTGTTCCACTCAGGCAGGTTCGGGGTTGGGGGGAAGCAGGGAGAGTTGGATTCTTTGTCTAGATTGCCAGAGGCTGGGGGTGATCTGGGAGCAAGAATAATCAAAGTCACATCCCCCAGTCCTTCATTAGAATAGGTCCACCTCTCTTTATAATATGCATTCTTCTCATTAATTGTTGACCAATTGCAGTTGATTTTTCAACTGTCTGGGACATTCACATTTCAGAGGGCATATAAGTGTCAATAAGCCTCCATCTTTGGCATTTGAGAGTGTCACCAACCCCTTTTATTAATCATCCTCTAGCAATAATTAATACAGTGATTAATTACCCAGAAACTATGTCTCTCAAACTTTTTATATGTCACAAATGTTAGGAGTTGGACAAGGTTTCTTAGAGATGCAGGTAACCCAGAGAAATGAATCTTTAATTTAATAATTTTGGCTTTGTATAAGCCTAATCAGTTTGTTATAACCCAACATCAAGAAGACATATAGGAGTTGGTAATAGTTGAATGGATACAACCATATTCTTTTTCTTCCCAGTCCCCTCTATGATCAATGTCACAGTTTTGAAACATGAAACAACCATTATGGTGTTCATCCATACTTGTAGTCTTATAAAGGAAAATATAATGACAAATCAGATTATAAAACTGGTTTGGCTCCTTTGACACAGGTTGTTTGGGGACAAGAAGAAAGTATGCTCTACTTGGCTTGAAAAGAACAACTAGAAAGACCCTGATGTCAAGAAGCATTTATTAAGCATCTACTATGTGCATTCGTTGAACCTAATAGTCACGGATATTTTTAAGCAGGAGTGGAAGAGCTTCAAAAAAGCATTTTTTCTTCATATTTGGAATGATGAAGAAATTATGTTCTTTAAGAATAAAATGCCTAATGCCCTGGACATAGTAGGCACTTAAAATATTTGTTAATTTAATTTAAACTAAAAAGAAGAAATGATTGTTGTCACTCCAGTAGTATAGTAGTGTCTTAGTGTCTTTCATTGATTGGTAATGGGAAGCATGTTGTTGTTGCCCTATGGTGAGGTGGTGGTGGAGCAGCTAGGTGGCACAGTGGGTAGAACAATGGCCCAGAGTCAGGAAGACTCATCTTCCTGAGTTCAAATGTGACTTCAGACACTTACTGGCTGTGTGACCCTAGGCAGGTCACTTAATTCTGCTTGCCTCAGTTTCCTTATCTATAAAATGAGCTGGAGAAGGAAATGGTCAACCACTCTGGTATCTCTGCCAAGAAAAACCGAAGTAGGCTCCCAAAGAATTGGACATGACTGAAATGACTGAGCAACAATGAATAGGGAACTTCACTTCAGCAACCCGTGGCTGGTAAGTTGTTAGCAAGAAGCTGGCATGGTGGTAGTAGTACTGTTGTTGAGTCATTTTAATTGTGTCCAACTCTTTGTGACTCCATTCAGAGTTTTCTTGGCAGATACTGGAGTGGTTTGCCATTTCCTTCTCCAGCTCATTTTTCAGATGAGGAAACTGAGGCAAACAAAGCAAGATGACCTGCCCAGGGTCACACAACTAGTAAGTGTCTGCAGCCAGATTTGAACTCAGGGAGATGAGTAATTCCTGATTTCAGGCCCAGCACTACTATCCACTGAGCTATATAGTTGCAACCCTTGCTCCTGTAGGAGGCTGAGGCTGGTAGATGGCTGGAGGTCTGGAATTCTTCATTGCTTCAGGGCTAAAGTCAAGTGGAAGTCCAGCAACCAATAAAGTGGGCCCTGGGAAACTGAGGGCCAGAAGGCTGCCTAGGGATAGACAAATGGACCCAGTTTGGAAAAACAGAGCAGGTTAAAGTTTCTGTACTAATCATTTCCTCTTCTCCTGCCAGATAGGGAGATCCAGGCTGAAAAAAACAAAAGGAAATGTCAGCTAGAGTCCTTCTGGACTAGAAATGCCCAAGCTTTAGGCCATAATACAGGCACGATTTTGCCCAATCAATACAGAATGAGTGAAGGAAGCAGCACCCAGAATTCTATTTTTTATTGACCTCATAAAAAGCCTCTTAAACTCTTAAGTAGAACTAGTCTCTGCCAATTACCAATTGCCAAGCAAGTTGGGCTGCTTTGAGAAGTTCTCTAATACGTCATTAGCCATAGTTCAGCCTCTCATTTCTTCTCATCATCTCATCTCATTGTTGTTACAGTTTCCTAATTGGTGTTCCTGTCTCCATTAGATCCCCTCTCCAAGCTATCTGTCACATTGCTGCCAGGGTGATCTTCCTAACTTACACTATGATTATGTCATTTCTCTACTCAAAAGTCTTCCATAGTTCCTTATTATCTACCAACTAAAGCATAAATTCCTCAGCTTGACCATTAAGACCCATTGCAATCTGACTCCAAATCCTTGTTCCAGCCAAACTGTTCCCTGTTCTTGTCCTGCCCTTTTCTAACTCTTTGCCTTTGTGCATGCTATACCTTATGCTGAGAGTGGACTTCCTTTCCCCCAGATCTATCTGTTCAAATCCTTTCCTTCCTTCAAAGCCCAAGTCAAAAATGGTGCCTCCTCCAAGGATTCTTCTGTGTCATCTAGTAACTGTGTTCAACACTTTTTGTTTTGTTTTGTCTTTACAAAGGGAGGCTCCAAACCTATTTTTAGGCACAAGTCTACATACTAAGGTAGGGTCTCTCACAGCAGTCACCAACTCCTGGTACATCGTCTGACTCAGGACTCATTTTTGGTTTCATCCAGCTTCACATAAATACATGCAGCAATCAACAACATACAAAGAAGCTCTATTCTACTAAGGACCCTTGACCCACTGACATCAATTTACAGCATAAGAGAAAATTGGGCCCAGTCTCCAATAAATTTGGGATGGGGCAATGAATTAGTTCAAATATAAACTTCTCTAGTGATTTATCACTCAGAGATACAATTGCAATAACTTTCTCCTAGGTGGAAGGGAGGTAGGGCTAGGTTAAAAAAAAACAAAACGAAAACCTGTTACCAATGGTATCTGATGCTTTATTTTATGGGGATTATGACACCACATTTCCAAGATGATGAAAAGGGTCTCTTGAAGCATAGTTGTGAGTGAATACACAGTCTCTTTTGAGGGCCTCAGTGAGTTCTGATGCTATGAAGTTGCTCACGAGTCATATCAGAACTACAATGGCAGGAGTCAGGGAAGGTAGGAGGGATGGATGAAAGATGGAAGAAGAGGGGAATAAAAATGTCCCAAAGGCTAAAGACCATGTCAACTACTAAGGTCATTGCACAGACAAATGGTCCAAGTCTTGGGCCCTCTCTAGATCGCTGCATTCCTTTTCCCTTTCAAAACCATCAGAGCGCAGTCCCGCCTTTCGCATCTTTGGGCTCCATTTGTTATAAGCATCAAACTGGGAACCCAAAGAGAGAATGAAATATCAGAGTGTTGGCAAGAAAAGAGAAAGGAATAAGCATTTATAAGGGCCTACTATGTTTTACAAATATCATTTCACTTGATCCTCACAACAACCTTGTGAAGTAGGTGCCATTACTATTCCCATTTTACAATTGAGGAAACTGAGGCAAGTAGGTTGAGTGACTTGCCCATCTAGTAAGTGTCTAAAGCTAGATTTGAACGCAAGGCTTCATGACTCCAGTTCCCTCACTCTCTCCACTGCGCCACTTAGCTACCTCTAAGGCTAAAACATCCCTGGCTCTAAAGAAAGAAGACTTGAGATATGCTACTCGTCACTAAAAAATTGGAGATTCAGAGATGGTAACACTACTAAAGTCCTATTCTGTTATTCCATCATGAAATGGGGTGGCCCTGAGCTCTGTTGAGAGCTGTAGGAGGAGGATAATCACAGCAGATGTTTCTAAATTGGAAAGACTTCAAGAGCAGGTTAAACAAAAGTCTCTGTGTCTTTTGTCCAAGGATTGGCCCAGTATAATGTTAATGGAATAGGAAGATCTTAATAAACCTTACAAGGAGCCCATTAAGGGAAGCTTGCTTTAGGGGAGGCTTGCTTGTAGGAAGGCTTTCACACCTTTTGGTGCTAAGTTGATTAGGCACTGAGTCACAAGGGTTGCAATGCCTTCTGGCTCTGAGAAGTGTATATATACTCTGACTTGGTATTTTGCTTTAGGGGGTCACTTATGAGAAGGACTTTGTGATTCCCTGGTCCAGACTCTGAGTAGCCATATGTTCAGACCCCCTACTGACCAGACATAAAAGGCTCTCTCGAACCAGTGGTACATGTAAAGTGTATAGCAATATTACTTTGATTTAGGCAATCAGAGCCCTGTTTGTTGGTCTTTGCTAATTTCTCTGCTTGTATTTTCTCTGATGTTCAGGGTGCTGATTTTTACCCTGAACTAGTAAACGTAATTAAATAAGATTGTTGACCTTTTAAAAAGCTATCTTTCCTAGTAAAGCAGATCCAAGAACCTGTGCTAGCAGGCTATCCTGGGTATGCTAAGGTGTTTGATGATACACTCAGCTAAATATAAAGGGACTCATTCCCAGGAGGCTGGTCTTCAGTACTGATTTTTTTTTTGGCCATAATGACTCATTAAGCCATATACTTAAGGGGGGAACATGCATAGAGAGGGGATTTATCTGTACCAATAGAGAAAGAAATCCCATGAATAAAATGATGGATCCCTGAAATATTGAAGAAATAGAGTCATGTAGATGGAGAATAACTGACTGAGTTTATGGTCCAGCCTTTCTTAAAAAAATTCTAGACACAGCAAAGAACTTTCATCAGAAAAGCATATTTTAAAATAAATAAACAAACAAATGAATGAATGGCTATAAATAAATAGTTAAAAGGAAACATAAATTTAAATAAATTTTAAAATAAATAACTTTTCTTAAAAAGAATTTTAGTAGGTAGGAAGTATACTGATTGATAAAGAAATAGGAAACAAAATCAAGGAAACTGGTGTTTCCCTTGGGAAACTAGGATGTAAAAAATGACATTAATAGGTACAGTACCCTACCTGAAGTTTTGAGGGATCCTGGCATGCTCCGTTTCACATCTTACAAGTCTGGGTACTTCTTCTTGGGATTTTAGAATCTCAATTAAGGGATAATCTTATTGATCTGAAACGTCCCCTTCACATTTGCAAATCAATTCAATTCAGCCTTACTATATTTGGTAAGCTCCTGCTATATACAAGTCACCATACTAAGTGATAAGGATGCAGGAATATAACCCTAGGCTCGAAACTGACATTTGTACAGAACTACCCTCATTGGTGCCAGAAACTATTACTTGATGTGATTCCTAGATGCTCAGTGGCTTTGGGAGGGGCAGAGTTGGTGAGAAAAACCTCTTTTTTCTGGCTTCTTACTTTAAGAAAGGACACATGTGGTTCAAGACTTCCTGTTAGGAAGAGCTTTTTGGAGGGAGAAAAAGACTTTATGAAGAATCCAAGACATAGAGGAGCCAGTGCCTCAGTCATCTCCTTGCTCCCAGTTTACCACACTAGTGACTTCAAGGAATTTCCCCTTGGGTGAGATTGGGATTCCTTCTTTTTATGATTGAGCTGAGATATCTTTCTCCCAGGGGAAAACTCATTCACTCCGTTTATTGTCTGGTCTATTTTCATCTGTATAACTTCTCTTATTTCTGTTTGCTATTGTCTTGGATAAGTTAATTTCTTATTCACTATATGTGACGGCCTTTGTGTAATTGGCATTTGGCAAAAGGGAGTTAAATCTTTGAATATAGCTTGGGGAAATCCCTTCCCTGTTAAAGGATAGTGAGGAGATTTTAGTTACTTGAAATAATCCAGAGAAAGAAGTTTTAGGAAACAAAATGAAGAAATCAGAAATTCGCTTCACAGAAAGGTGTTGCGCTCCTATGGGTAATTTGTTGAAAACAAGCGATCAACATTTTTCAGTCAACATTTACCCAGAATTTGACAGTGAATTGAAGTTGACACACATATCCACTGCCATTGTCTGTAGAGCTGAAGACCAGACTCCAGGGAAGAAGAATCCTGGGACCACCTGCTTATTGACCACACCTGCTACTCAGAGCTATCTCAGGGAAGCTGTCCTCTCCTCCCCTCTACAGTCAGTGGTCAATATCCTCTGGAAAAGGATTTTCTGCATTGGTTATGAAGAACCTGTATATTTTCCATCTTTCTGGATAGCTACACCTTTGAGTGACAAAATATCAGGGAAGTTTGTATTTGAATCCATTCTACTATGAAATTGTTCTTCACTTCTCTCCATTGGTGAGTCTGATCTTCAACATTAGATGTCATAAAAAATTCAAATGAAGAGAAAATGACAAGTCAAATCAAACTGAGCACATCAACAAGAATTTATAAGCACTTAAGATGTGCCAAGCATTGTGCTGGGAGAGAAAACACCAAAGATCACATCTAGAGATAAAAATTGGAGGATCAAACTCATTCGTGTGAGACAATAGAGAAAGAACAAAAAAAGGAGTGAATTTTGGAGGAGGTTGTTAAAAGGTGGAAGCAAGAAGCCAGAGAAAGTGTGAGAGATAAAAATAAGAAAACCAGGAGAATACAATATAATGGAATCTAAAGAAAGAAATTGCTTTGAGAAGAATATGGATCACTGTGGCAGATGTAACTAAGAGGATGAAAAGAGGAGATGATAACACACCTCAAGTGTCTGAAGAGCCATCATATGAACAAGTTATTAGACTTGTTCTCTTTGAACCCAGAGGGCAAAACCAGGGGCAATGAATGAATGTTCCAAAGGGACAAATTTAGGCTCAATCTCAGGAAAAAACTTTCTAACAATTAGAGGTAGCCAAAAGTGCAAGAAGCTTCCTGAAGAGGTGGTGGGTTCTCCTTCCATGGAGATCTTCAAGAATAGGATTGTCTGATACGTTTTAGGGGGATTCCTTTTTGAGATCTGATTTGGCTTAGCTGGCTGCTGAGGTCCTGTCCAACTCTAAAATTCTGTGATCCGATAGATCAGAATTAAGAAAAAAATGGGATTAAAAAAACCCAACTCCAAACACAAATCAAGATAGCTGTGGGTCTAGCAATATCAGCTTTTTGCATCAATGATGACTTTTATGATTATTTTTAAAATAGTATCTATTAACTATGCTTAAATAGATAAAACAGGCATGGTAAATTTAGATGAAATAGAAACCATCTTTGTAATCCTAAGAGTGGAAATTATTTTCATCCATTAACTACATACACTTTATTTTTCCTCTCTTTGGGAAGAATTTTTAAGGGCAATGTTGTTCAGGAAGCCTCTTTTGTAGAAAAGCCATGCTAGCCACAAACAATTGAGATAGACATACACACATATACACAGATAGATACATATATGTATATATATATATATATATATATATATATGCACACACATACACACACACACACACACACACACACACACACACACACACACACATATATATATATATATATATATATATATATATATATATATATATACACATATTATATACATTTTTGGATTTAAAAAACTTTGACTTAGTTAACCAATATTCTCCATGAAAGCTAGCAGAGTGGCATAGTGGATAAAGAGTTGGGCTTTGGTTCCAATTCAATTCGGTTCAAATTCAGTTCAAGACTTCAATAGAAATTTTGCCTCAGACATTTACTGGTTGTGTGACCCTGGGTAAGTCATTTAATCTCTCTAACTTTAGTTTTCTCATCTGTAAAACAAGAAAGTTACCCTTAACATCTAAGGTCCCTTCTAGCTCTATATCTATGATCCTAAGAACCTTATGAAGACCAAATTGCATTGCATCCAAGCTGACCAGGAGGGAAAAACTGAGGGGTTCTTTTTTATCCAGAATCAGTGATTATAAGGACTTGGTAGTAGCATCAAGGTCTTACAAACTTAGTAAGACAACTTATAGGGCAGTTAGGTGGTACAGTGGATAGAGTGCCAGGCTTAGAGTCAGGAAGACTTAAGTTCAAATCTGGCCTCAGACACTTAGTAGCTGTATGACCCTGGGCAAGTCACTTAACCTTATTTGCCTCACCTTCCTCATCTATGTAATGAGCTGCAGAAGGAAACAGAATCTTTGCCAAGAAAACTCCAAATGGAGTCCCAAAGAGTCTGAAACAACAGAAAAACAACAAAGCAACCTATCTACATTTTGTGATCACAAAGAACCAGTATGATTTTAGTAAGAACAGGTCACGAGAGGCTAATATTATTTAGTTTTTTCTTTTGATAAGAATACATGAGGGGAATGCTATAGATATAATTTGTCTAGATGGTCGTAAATAATTCAATAAATTATCCCATTCTGTTCTTGTAAAAAAAAAGATGGAGAGAAGTAGACTACATGATAGGACAGTTAGATGGATTCAGAAGTTTGAATAATTGGATTCAAAGTCTTTATTATTTTGATGTCCTCTTGGAACGAGGTGTCCGATGGAGTGTCCCAGGGAATCTATGCTTGAATCTGCAGCCTTTGATATTTTTATCAATAAAGGCATAGATGGTACCTTGAGCAATTTGCAGGGGGGCACAAAGCTGGGAGGGAAAGCTAGCCTACTAGAAGACAGGGTCAGGACCTCTTCCCAAACCCCATCCCCTTGCCCCAAATCTTGACAGGCCAGACTATCAGGCTGAATCAAATAAGATGAAATGTTATACACATCAGGTCTTAGCAGTACAAGATGGAGAAGGCATGGTAAGACAGCAGTTTGCCAGAAATGGATCTAGGGTTTTAGTAAATTAGAAGTTTAATGAGAAACAGCAGTGTGATATAGTGGCTAAAAAGCTAATAGAATTTTGGACTACATCCAGAGAAGTATAACTTCCCGGAATAAGACGGTAATAGACCTCTGTATACCATCCTGTCAGACCACATCTGGAATATTGGGTTAAGTTCTGGGTACCACTACCTGGAAAGGACACGGATACAGTAGAAAAAAGTCCAGAGGAAAGCAATAAAAGTGTCAAAGGACCTCAGGTCACCTGCATATGAAGATCAGCAGAAGAAACTGTGGGGGACTGGATGGGGGTGGGTGGGAAGGGAGATTGGTCATGATTCTCATCTTCAAGTATTCAAAAGGTGTTAGTCTTGCTCTTCTTGGGCCCAGAGAGCAGAAATAGGAGCAAGAGGCAGAAGTCAAAAAGAGGCAAATTTAAACAACCTTAAAGTGGAATAAGACACCTCAAGAGTATCTATCCCCTCCTCTCACTGGACATTTTCAGGCAAAAGATGGATGACTAACTGGGTGTGTTGTTGGAGGGATCGTGGTTTTTGGAGGGATCGTTTTTGAGGGTATGGCTAGGATCACATGGCTAGGACAGCTAAGTGGCACAGTGAATAGAGTGCCAGCCCTGGAGTCAAGAAGACCTGGGTTCAAATGGGGCCTCAGCCACTTACTAACCATGTGACCCTGGGCAAGTCACTTCACATTGTTTGCCTCAGTTTCCTCATCTGTCAAATGAGTTGGAGAAGGAAAAGGCAAACTGCCCCAGTTTCTTTGCCAAGAAAACCCCAAATAGGGTCACAAAGATTCAGATCTGACTGAAAAGAACAGAACAACAACTAAGATCAGATAGCCACTAGAATCCCTTCCAATCCAGTAATTCTGTGATCAGCATTTTATGTGCTTTTTACTGTGTCTCACAAAGAATCCTATTATGCTACTCGTCTGCGTTTTTTAGGAATAAATCTTAGGTTCGTTTTGGGACCACTGATCAATTGGGCGAGTCAACAAGAACGTATTGAGGACCTACTATTAATAACATTTACCAGACAAAATGAGATTGACCTGAAGACACCATTGGAAAAAGATTCCAAGAACTGGTACATTATGACCCTATCTGCTGTTCCATGATAGATGAGTTTTCCAGATGAATAAAGCTTACTTCTATAAATATCAAACTAATTTTTTAAAAAAAATAAGCGTTTTTGCAAGAAATCTAGTAGAAATACTATTGAAATTGGAGTTAGAAGACTTGATTTCAATCCTATTTTCGATCTATGACCTTAGACAAATCACCTAAACTTTCTGAGCCTCAGTATCTTCATCTGTAAAATGAGGAAAAGAATAGCTGCACTGGGTACTTCACCTTGTTGTCAGAACCAAGGGTGCTAATGGGTATGAAAGCACTTCAAGGACTTTATAAATATATCATTATTATTATTATTAACTAGTCCATACTTCCCTCTTAAATACAACATTCTGGGTATAATTCAAACTCCTCTTCATGACTCAAGGTAACCACTATGAATATACATTGTTACACTCTGAGGGGAGTCAGTGATGTCTTCAGACTATTGAAATATATAAGGCAATTGGCCCCTATACTAACTGGCCCCAGGTTACAGTCCTTTTTTATTTCCTGTGTCTGTTTTCTACAGTTGCACTGTCCTCTCCTGTAGAGCTGTCATCTCTAGCTATTATCAATAAACCTGCCTCCAAAGGTCCTTTCAATTTTTCTGCTCCTACTCCTGAAAAGGGACCTCAGGAGTACACTCTCCTCTAAGTCAGTTCTCCTGGGCTTTAGCAGAGGGACTTTGTTATATTTAATATAGTGGTCCAGAGTTTGCATTTGTTTATTTCCAGGTTCCTGGTTGTGTTCTAGATAGTTGAATTGATGGATAAATGATTCATGGATAAGAACTGTTGTGATACATGATTAGATCCTATATTTAGGGCTAAAAGGTCCATGGGAGGGCATTTAGGCCAACTCTTCATTTTACAAATGAGAAAACTGGAGCCCAGGGACAAGTGATTTGTCAAACCCAGGTCCTCTAGTGGGCAGCCAAGTGGCGAAGGGGATTAGAGTATGGGGTCAGGAATCAGAAAGATTTCTTTTCTTGAGTTCAAATCTGGCCTCAGACACTTATTAGCTGTGTGACCCTGGGAAAGTCACTTAACCCTCTGTGCCTCAGTTTCCTCATCTGTAAAATGAGCTAGAGAAGGAAATGGCACACAACTCAAGTATCTTTGCCAAGAAAACCCCAAATGGGGTCACAAAGAACTGAACATGACTGAAAACAGCCAAACAACAACAGCCTCTGACTTCAAACCCAATGTTCTTTCCATTGTAGTAAGTGGGGCCATTGGTACTGCAGTCTGAAAGCCTCAGGAATCTGTACTCAATATTTTACTAGCAGATACTCCTGAACTAGATGCTAGAAAAGCAAAGCAGAATTGATACTCTGCTTTCCTTCTTTCTGAGAAGAGGATATTTCATTTCATATCAGAGTTTCATATTGTGGCATGTTCTGGTCTCCAGTGTACTCTACAGGTTCAAGAGTATTCCTCTTAGAGAGGATTCTGGAAAGATGGCGGAGTAGGTCAGAAAATTTCAAGCTCTCAAGATTTTCCCCCACAAAAGAGTTAAAAGAGCACCTTAGAGTGAACAAAGTGGGGTGAAGACAAAGAAGAATAGGGGCACAACCAGGATCTTCCAGGGACAGTCTGAGAAGATCTGAAGAACCGCAGGACTGGGTTTGGTCCCCTCCAGGAAAACACCTCCAGGCTAGGTTCTGTTTTAACAACGAGTGGCAAGCCCTAGGGTTAGTTGGTTTGAGAGGCTGCCTCAGCCCCAGCCACTGGAACTTTTTACCCCAGGATAGTGAGAGGAGTTGTGCCTTTGTGCCCAGGAAGATTTAGGGAACCTCTCCTGACAAGGAACACCAGACCCAGCTGTGCTGTGAAGAGCAGTGGGAGCAAGAAGGAACCAACACATGCCCAGTGAGTGCAGAAGCAGTGGGGCAGAAAGCCCCAGCTGTGGGCACTTACAGGAGGTTGGAGGTTTGGCTTTTTTCCAGGCTAGAGGGAACTGAAGATCTGGGGCAAGAGGCACCATTTCCCATACCCCAGGGCTAGAGGTGATTATAAAAAATCAAGTTATTACCACAAAAAAATACATAGGCAAAGGAGAAAGAATCCAACCATAGAAACCTATTATGGGAATAGAGATGACTGGGGTTCATCTTCAGAGGAGGACATTGAAGTAAAGAAATCCCCAAAGAGTCATGTTAAATGGTCACTTGCCCAAAAAGAATTTATAGAAGATCTTTAAAAAGACTTTAAAAATCAAATGACAGAGATGGAGGAAAAACTAAAAAAAAAATAAAAATAATCCAAGAAAAACAAGAAAGTTATGAAAGGAAGGTCAATCAATTAGAAAAGGAGATCCAGAATCTCAAGGAGGAAAATGACACCTTGAAAATTAGAATTGGGAAAAGTGAAGCCAGTGAAATTATAAGAGATCAAGAAATAATTAAACAAAATATGAATGATGACAAAATAGAAGAGAAAGTTAAACATCTTATAAGAAAAACAACAAATTTGGAGAATAGATCAAGAAGAGAAAATATAAAAATAATCAGAGTAACTGAAAGTCATGATCAAAAAAAGAATCTTGACACAATAATACAAGAAATAATTAAAGAAAATTGTCCTGAAGCATTAGAACAAGGCAGGGAAGTAGAAATAGAAAAAAAAATCCATCAAATACCACTTAAAAGAGATCCTATGAGGAAAACTCATAGGGATATCATAGTCAAATTCTGAAATCCCCAGATCAAGGATAAAATATTAAAAGCATCAAGATTAAAACAATTTAAATATGATGGTGCCACAATTAGAATTACACAAGACCTAGCAGCAGAGACATTGCAGGTCTTGGAACCCAATATATCAAAGAGCAAAAGACCTGGGGCTCCGGCTGAAAATATCACACCCTGCAAAGTTAAGCATTATTTTGAATGAAAAAAAAATGTACATTTGACAAACCCCCCAGACTTTCAAGACTTTGTTAAAAAAATCTTCAACTTAATAGAAGATTTGACATACAAGAACTAAGACACACATAAGGTACATGACAAAGACTGACTCTAAGGGATTGACCTTTTATATAACAAAAAATGTAAAATGTATGTCTAACATTCTTATTAATAATTGTTGAGCTTATAAGAAAGAGGGGGATAAACCTGACTATGATAAGAATTTAAAAAGTAAAACCATTTAGAAACAGCTAAAAAGAGTAACTATTTTTTACAAGAGAGGTGTAAGAAGAAGAAAGGACACAGAGGATTAAGATGGGGGAGGAGGGCTGGTAGTTCTGGTGACCTACTTTCATCAGGAATGGGTTTAAGAGAGAACATTACATATATATATTTAGAAGAGTATAAAAGTCTTCTAAATTTAGAAGAAATAAAATGGTAGGCATTTAGTGAGGGGGGAGAGGACAATGTAGGGAGTAGGACAAGGGAGGAATTTTTAGAGGGGAGAATGAGGGAATAGGTAAAGGGAGTTTAGATTAATGGGAACGGGGGGGGGGGGGGATAGGAGAGGAATCCTTAGAGGGGGGAAGGCAAGTAACAGGAGGGCAGGGTGGTTGCTGGAAGAGGGGGGTAGGCAAGTAATAGGAAGGTTGATGTAGCAGGTAGAAGTAAAGTACAGGAGGCAGGAAGGATAGGAAACAAAAGATATGTACAAACATAAAAAACAAAGATCAGGAGTAGATCATGTTTGGGAAAGTATATGTCTATATATGCATGTATATATGTATAAGTGTATGTATATATCTGTATGTGTATTGATGAACATTTTATATCAGATTTGTAATTTCAGTAAGACTCAGAGTCCGAACTGATTAACCAGAAGCAGCATGGTCTCTTAGGATCCCCTAAACCACTACACTGTTTCCCCCAAGGAGAAAAATAAGAATAATAATTGTTGTTCATGACCCTATTTGGGATTTTCTCCAGCTCATTGGACAGATAAGGAAATTGAGGCAAAAAGGGTAAGTGACTTGCCCAGGGTCACACAGCTAATAAGTGTCTGAGGCCAGATTTGACTCTATGCCCGGCCTTCTATCCTCTGACCCATGTGGCTGCCCCAGTCTAGCATTCTACGAACTGAGCCACCTAACTGCCCCAAGGATAACAACGATTTATAGCATTTATATAGCAATTTTAGGTTTGCAAAGTGCTTTATAAGTATCGCATTTTATCCTTGCAACAACTCTGAGAGGTAGGTGCTATTTTTATCCTCATTTTATAGATGTGGAAAATGAAGCAGACAATTTAAGCGATTTGCTACAACCATACAACCAGCAAGTATCCAAGGCTACATTTGAACCCAGGTCCTCCTGACTGAAGGTTCAATGCTCTACACACTGTGCCACCTAGCTGCCTACAAATAGTCTCATAATAAACATTGTCTTTATTTTTTCCTTTCTATCCATTCCTCCAAATTCTTCAAGCTAGTGCATGGGGAATAATTTCAAATACAGTGAGTGCTAGGTAAATAGCTGCAGAGATTCCCTGGAATCAAAGGAGTGGCTAAGTATAAAGTAAATAAGCCAGCTCCCAAATGCTGTGATTCTATGATTCTAATGATATTCAGGAATGGGAGGAAGGATGACAGACCCAGAGGCGATTCTGAAGCTGCCAGCAGAGCAGCTGGTGGAGCTCCCTGAGATGCTGCTGGCTGACTGTCTTTCACAGTTTGGCTCCTCTGACTGCGACAGGGGAGGAGGAAGAGGAGGAGGAGGAGGAAGAGCCCAATATGAGGGAGGACATGGCAGTGGACCTTCTCACTACCGTCTGTTTCTCTCCACTGATTAGGTTGGCACTTGGATATAAAAATGTACGTCTAAACCTATTTCTGGCTTAAACTTGTGTGAAAGAAACACATAACTTTTTTTTTTTGGGTTAAGTTGAAAACAGGGACAGATGCCTTGAAGCGTATGCATTTTATGAGAATTCCTACTCTTTGGTTCTGGATCTTTGGAAGGAAAATGAAGAAAGATATGTCAACACCCACTAAGCTTTTTGATGGGAAAATCATGGTGACAGTAATGACTAGGCTGCTTTGGTAGTAAAGGAAAGAAGTTAAGTGAAATTAAAGTAGTGAAGAAGTTGAGATTTACATAAAATAAACATTCTCATTTATAGGGGAAAAATCAAAAGTGTTGATATGATAAATATGTTCTTATTTAACATCTATTGGATGCCAAAAATTCAGTTGATGTGAATAACCTTACAAAATTAGTTTCAAACAGATGAACATATACAGATAGTAATTTTTCTAAGGTGTTGAGGAGTTTTAAAGTCACTTACATCATTTAATGAAGAGTCAAAATGAACAAAGTAGAAATGAGAAAACTGGAAAAATGTAAATGCCATACCAAAATGATAGCATAACCAATCCATTCCTGCAAGTGGTTATCCAATAAATTGAACTTCAAACTTAATATTGGACAATCATGGAAAATGAGAAAGCAAAATATTCAGAAGGAAATGAGATCAGAGAGCAATTGACTTACAAAAGACAAATCATACTTGAAAAATATGCTTGCTTTTCAAACAGTTCTATAGAATAATGAAAAAGGTAAGGATGAGGAAAAATTATTTGCATTATGTTTAAGGAATTTCTATCATAACTGGAAAGAAGCTAACTTTCTTTTGGATTGGATCTTTGCATTCTCAAATGATCCTACACTTTCTGAAGCATGAAAGACCTCCATAATGCTGGCCAGACTATACATATGGGAGAATATGGGCAAGAGTCCCATCTAACAGGCAAGGAAGATTGGGTCACAATCTCCATTTTTGGAGGCAATACCCATGGATCACAGACATATCTGAGTATTTCAGTTCTTCATTCTTTACCAAACAAAGTGGCTATACCAATCAAATTGTAAGTGATTCTTTAAAAGTATAGACCCCATTCTGAACAATGTTCTTCATTTCCCATTTGTATCGCTTGGCTAATGCTCAGGGAGTTGCATTGGTAACTAAGGTGGGACTTTCTTACTGTTTTAGAATGATAAATTAAGTCTCTTTGATTGAGTCTTACTAGGTGATAAACCCCAGGCCCACACCCTTTTACTACTAGGTGCAAAGCCCCAGGCCCAAAACACTAATTACTAGGTGCTAAGCTTATGTGGGTGTGAAGCCCTCAGGGTCCTAAGGGGAGTTGCTAAGATCAGAGCCAATAATAGGAGCCTAAGTTCTGGTTGCTCACATGATGTTTGATGACATCCAAAGACTGTATAAAAAGAGAAAACAGAGCTATTTGCTTGAGGCTCTCACTTCTGGAGAACTGTTCCTTCCAGCTTGTCAACCCAGATGTTGATGGTTTCTTGGTAACTATGATTTGTATTTGGTCTGTTTATAATGTTTGTTTGTAATTTGTTTGTATTTGCTCTGAAGTTCAGGGTGCTGGCTTTTTCCCCTGAACTAAGTGAATGATATTTGTATGTTGGATTGAAATAAGATTGTTAATCTCCTAATGCTACTTTCCTTAGTAAAGCAGATCAAAAGAACTTGTGCTGGCAGCATCCTTGTTGTTGGACTTGTGTTGGTCTTTCACCCCCCACAGCAGCTACTAGCCGAATTGTTGCAACAGGAGTAGGTAACTATTTCTCACCTCAGGGTTAATAACCCTGAGGGACAGACTGGAATTTCTAGTACTTTTGTACAGGAGCCCACATGGGGTGTACTCTTCATTAATTACCAGTCCAAATGAATTAGTTTTTCAAAAATGGATTTATTCATCAAGTACATATAGTCAGTGCTGCTATAAGGTTTGTTTCAAAAATGCAAATTTGTCCCAACGTGATTGATATATTAGGGAACATTTTGAGCATAATGTGAAATTTGAGTTGGCTTATTCATGACTTCTTCCTCAAGAAACAGCAAGAACACAGAAAATTTCACCACTTCACAATAACTTACAAGCTACAACCATATCAACAAGCAAAGCCTGGTCTTTGTGAAGGTAAAGTGCCATATTTACTGTGTATCTTCTGATATAATAGGAATTATAAGTGGAGGAAGGCTGGTCCTCATCTCTCTCTCTCTCTCTCTTTCTCTCTTTCTCTCTCTCTCTCTCTCTCTCTCTCTCTCTCTCTCTCTCTCTCTCCCTCTCCTTCTCTCTCTCACACACACACACACACACACACACACACACCTTCTGGCATGACCTTCAGGCTCCAGGGCTTGAAATTGTGGCCTGCCCAACTTGCATGAGACTTTGTCAATTCACCTCACTGAGAACCTGAGCATAGACTGACCAGCAGCCTGAAGCCATGGGTAGTCTGAGGCTGTGGATGCCACTGTTTATTGTATTTATGTATTTCTTAGTTATTTATTATGTATAAAGTACTTTTTAAAAATTAGGTTCCTACCTTGTTGACATGTCACTGACAAAGTTTTTCAATGATGTACCCCAACCTTATTTTCCCCATAAGGTCTGTTGTTTCTATTGCTTGGTTTTGCATAGCTCTGTGCTTTTTGAGGATGAATATGTCATGTTGTAGCAGAACTGATTGTAAATCAAATTCTGTAACAACTGTTGTTACAGAAATGTCTCCCCAGACTAGAGGAGCACTTTTCTCTTGACCGTACACTGTGCCTGGGTAGAGTGGGCTCAGACTTAAAGATGATGTATGCCTGGAAGGTAAAGTCATATCTCCTAGTTATTAAAAATCTTTTTCTACCTTCATGGAGGCCTTATGAATTTCCTCTTACACATAGCTCTGTGATGATTTCCTAAGGCCAATGCCTTTGTAGAGTCCTGAAACTGCCTTTCTTCAATGTGTCTAGTTTGTCCTTTGTGTGTCTCTGAGCTTATGATACAAGAGCTGCTATCAGTCTCTGTTCTTCTAGGAATACCTCTACTGCTTCTGTTGGACACTGCTATGGATTTCTAGTCACTAGTGGGACCTCTGATGGCTCTGGTGGATCTCCTGAACTCAAATGGTCATTTAGAGTTGGAGTATAAGATAATCTTTCTCCAACTGATTCCCTCTCATCAGCTTGGCTGGAGCTCCACCGCCATAATCCTGCTGTTAGAATTTGTGATGCTGAATTGACTCGCTCTGTACACAGGCCTGAAGGTGTGTCTGATTTTTTTTTCAGTCAGTCACGAGATTTTTCCTTTGTGGAATCATTTGTCTTTATCCAATGATCAAAACACTTCACTCCTCTCAAATTGATTAAAGACTTTTTTTTTGTGCTTAGCTGATACTTTTGATTGATTCAATGGAGAAGCATGGCTTTTCTGTGCTTACATTACTTAGGATGAATTTTCTAAAGGATTTGTGACTACAATAAGAACCTCAGCTTACAAAATAAAAATACATTCAATTAAGGATTAGCCTATAAAACAAGGTTATTAAAATTAAATTAAAATTAAAAATTTTTCCTACAATGCAATAACCTTGTTTTATAGGCTAATACAAAAACAATGTAGGCATAGGAATAGTTAGTTGACCCTGCTTCAGTAAAACAAGGCAATAGAATCTTACTCATCAGGATTGTTTTTAGCCTTCAATAATTTTCATACTATATGGTATGTGACATTTTGAACATCCAGTCTTTAGAGCTTTTTGTTATTTCATTGCTTTCCTGGCAAACAAGAAAACAATCAAGAAAGATTAAGGTGCATATTTTAATATTCTACCAATTTTTTTCTCTCCAAGAAGTGTTAGCTATGTAATTCCCATTGCTATCAGTACCAGTCACATAGTGTGATGCTGACCATCTGTTTGAAGTATTGCAGACACACTTGGGAAATCCACAATGATGGGAATTCAGAACTATCATTGGTTAGAGAGACACCATCAGTCCAAGAAGACACTACTTTGGCTTGGTTGTCTTCCTTAGAGGGACCATCTGGGTTCCACGCCTACCCATATCACAGACTGTCTGTGTGATAATAACGCACCACTTGGCTTTGTCCGACCCATCATTTTAAAGTATAGTTAAGATAATGCCTACCACCCACAAGTTTTTTGTGAGAATTGTTGAGGCAACAGATATAATACATACTGAACATAGCAAAGATGAAAGGGTGCTATCTCACTGCCCCAAAGCATTGTACACCCACAGGTATGTATTTCTGAGTGCTCTTAATATAGTAATGTAAAAGGTCATTCCTTGGGTTGCATTTAAGTATCTGTGCTTTTATTGCACTTTTTTCAATGCTAACAATGATTTATCAAACACCTATTATGATACAGGCACTGTGTCCTATAGGTGCTAGGGATGCAAGTACGTACAAAAAAATGAAATAATCTGTACTCTCAAAGGAGTTGATATTATATCCTGGGAAACAAGACACATGTATACACATGTATGTGTATGTACATATGCATATATGTGCACATACACATATATACATATACACACGTGTGTACATATACAAGCACATATGTAAATATAAAGTAAATACAGCATAGCTAAGTACAAGATAGGGAAGGAGGGCACTAGCAGTTGTGATCAGAAAAATCTTCGTGGAAAAGGCCCATTTTTAAGGAAGAAAAGAATTCTATGAAATAGCAGTAAGGAGAGAGTGCATTACAGACACGAGGGATGGAGACAGAAGATGGAGTTCTTCATTGGTGAAGAACAAAGAAATGATCTATTTAATAGAATAGGAGAATATGTGAAGGATAATAATATATAATGAAGTGGGAAAGTTGGGAAATCCTGTGAAGCATTTCCAAAGCCAAAGAGATGAGTTTTTCTTTTATCCTGGAAGCAATGGAGAGCTGCTGGAGTTGATTGAATGAAGATTATATGGTCAGAGCTACACTTCAGGAAAATCACTTTGACAACAATATGTAGGAAAGAGATAGGCCATGGAGATCAATGAGGAGGCCTTGCAATAGTCTAGGGGAGAAGTAATAATGGCCTGAACTAAAATGATGGTTTTATGAGTAAAGAGAAGGGGTTGGATACCAGAAATGCGGAGGTAGAAATGTCAAGACTTGACAATGAGATACAGCTCTTTTTGCGGTGGCTAAGAATTGGAAATTGAAGGGATGTCCCTCAATTAGGGAAAGGCTAAAAAAGCTGTAGTATATAATTGTGATGGAATATTGCTGTGCTAAAAGAAATGACAAGCAGGATGATTTCAGAAAAACCTGGAAAGACTTGTATGAACTGATGCATAGTGAGGTGAGCAGAACCAGGAGAACGTTGTACCCAGTAACAGCAATATTGTATGATGAAGAACTGTGAGTGACTTAGCTATTTTCAGCAATACTATGATCCAAGACAATCCCAAAAGACTCATGACGAAGCATACTATCCATACTGAAATATACTATCCATCCATATCTTGGCATCCCATACCATCACCATCATTATTTGCTTAAAAATGTTTTGTGCTTTTGTAAGAAAAATCTTTCACAATAAAAAACAAGAGGTATAAAGTAGTAACCCATCCCAATAGGCAGCACCAAGGACCAGATAAAGTATTACCTGTATTTAAAATGGAAATATAGAAACAGAAATTCTTCTGGAGTGCTGCAATCTCTTCTGTTCTGGCCAGAACCTAGGGGAGGAAGGAGCCCAGAACTAGGTGGGTAATAGGCCTGAGATGGGGAGGGGCTGTGCACAACTTCTTTTGGTCAGGGTGACTTCCACTGTTGCCTTGAATGAGTCCAGCAGAGGAACTTCAAGGAGCATTTTTGGAACTAATCAGAGTCAGAGACCCAGACTCAGGGCTCAGACATCCAAAGGCACCAGCCTAACTGGCTCCATGATTTCCATGGGGTTATGTTCCTTCCCTGGAACTTCCAGTGTGTTTCCTCTCATGCTTTTCCTCCTTTAGACTCTGGGGTTTGTTTCCCTGTCTGATATGATCAGCTTAGAATGTCAGGAAATAGGAGTCCTTGACCTAGCTTTCTGCTGTGACCTTCAACCTGAAGAAGACCTCCTTTTGTGCAGCTCTCTTTAGGCTGATTCCCCACTCTCCCCTGTCTCTATTGCCCTCACTAGAAATGCAAGGATGGGACCTGGGAGGACAAACAGACAAGCTCTTCCCTAAGAACTCTTCAGTCATTTTTTCCCCAGGAAGGTCTTTTTTTGCCCAGCTCCTCCTTGGCTAGTTCCTGGCTTCCCTATCCCAGACTCCCCGACCTTATTCACTGTGCCCCACTTGGAACAAGCAGAACATCAGGAGGGGACAATGGATCCAGTTCTTAGATTTCCTTCTGAAATTTCAAGATCATCCAGAGAAAATACCTTTTTGGTTCTCTATAGTTTGGTTCTCTGCCAGAGGTACTTATCCTAAATCTCCTCCTTCTTTCATTTGGAGATCAGTGTCACAGGTGACATTGGCCAATAGGTGACAATAGTTGAGGATACATAGGTGTTATTTGGCTATAGGTGACATAAGTGACATTGGCATATTGGTATCATTGGCTCATAGGTGACATGGGTTACATTGACACATTGGTTAAATTGGTTAAAATTGGTTAAAATATTTGTCAGTAGTGTGACATGTTAGGTGACATGTACATATAATTGATGTAAGCATTTAGATGACATAGTTGGCATTTGCAGATAGGTGACATAGGTGACACGGGCACCTTGGTGACAAGGTGACATTGGCTCACAGGTGACATGGGTGACATTAGCACATTGGTGACATTTGCAAATAAGTGACATGCACAAATGGGTGATAAAAGTAACATTTACATTTAGGGGACATAGATGCCCTTTACACATGTGACACAGGAGGCATTTGCAGTAATATTACATAGTTGGCATGTGGAGATTGCTGTCACGGGTAGCATTGAGTGACAGGTGGCATTTAGAGATAAGTGACATTGGCACATAGGTAACAAGTGACAGTGGCACCTTGGTGACATAAGTCAGAGAGATGACACATAGACATGACACATAGGTGACCAAAGTGGAATTGGCGGATAGATGACAGAGGTGACTGACAGTTAGATGAAATAAAAGACATTGCAGACATTTGACAAAGATGCCATTAGCAGTTAGGCGTAAAGAGCCAGCAACAATAACTGTAGACCAAGAGCTGCTTCCAGGCAAGGTGGAAGCAGAGTGAAGACAAATGGAGGAAAGTGGTTTGGGGAGTGAGGAGTGCGAAAGGTATGTCACCTCTGTGTCCCCATCACCTGTTTCACCAAGGTGCCACCTGTTGTTGCCCAAGCCACCAAGGTGTGCCAGCTAGCTCTTTCCCCTCTTGTCTTGTTGATACTGTTTCCTCAACATCACTCACATCTCTCTCCTCTCCATTCACAGTACCACCATCCTGGTTCAGACTCATCATTCACTCACTTTTTTTCCTTTTCCAGATTTGAACTCAGGTCTTCCTGACTCCAAGCCTGGGGCTCGATCCAAAGTGCCACAGAGCTGATCCTCTGGCTTTTTCCTTGTTAATGGGAGAGATTTGAACCCTAGCCCTGCTACCTACTTTCTATGCAACTTTGGTTAATTCTGACAGCTCACCCAACTAACCAGCAAGTTTGTGTTAGGTGCCTGCTCTGTGCCAGGCACTCTGCTTGGAGATGAAGATATCCTCAAGTATACCACATCTCCTTCATAACAACAACATTGTTAAGAAGAATACTTTAAGTACCCCCTGGTTTCCCTAATCCAAGATACAACAAGGGACTTCCTTGAGTCAGCTGGTACCTCTTCTTGAGAGTTGATTGTTAAATTTTCAGTGTGAGTATTTATACCTTGGAAATTTGCAAACACTATGAGGAAGGGCAGCTAGGTAGTACAGGGGATAGAGCGTTGTCCCTACAGTCAGAAGATTGGCCTTGGTGAGTTCAAATCTGGCCTCAGATGCTTTTACTAGCTTTATGACCCTAGACAAGTCACTTAACCCTGTTGGCCTCACTTTCCTCATCTGTAAAATGAATTAGCAAAGGAAATAGCAAACTTCTCTAGTATTTTTGCCAATCTCTGTGGGGTTTTGAATTGAAAGGAATTTTTGAGGTTATCTGGTCTAATCTCATTCTCTGGATGAGGAAGCTAAGGTCTAGAGAAGCAAAATAATTTACACAAAAAAAGGAAGGATCAGGATTGGAATCCAGGACATCTAATTCTATATCCAGTGCTCTTTACCACAAAGCCTCAATGTCTGCGTCATTATTAAATGTGTTGCATAGCCATTGTCATTTCACCGTCCTCTAAATATCGCTGGTCTCCCTAATTGACAAAATCCACCATCCTGTCTTTGTGAATTTGACTGTCATACAATTTCATCACCAACGTAATTTTGGTTTTAGATGTCATGGGTACAAGAAACACCTTCCCGGACCTGCCTGAGTAGAACACGATGGGCTGGAATCCATCAGTTCACCTAAACTAAAATTTCTTTACCTTTTGAACACATCTGAGTTTTCCCTCTCATTATCAGCCCTACACTTCAAGGTACCTGAATAACCTACAGGGGCTCATTTCTGAATGAAGGAGTGGGAAAGGGAAAAACCTTAGTCCTAATTCAATAACTGATAATTAATAGGAGAGAAATGATAATTTCTGTCAAACTTTGTGAGGTAGGTGCTATTATGACATCCATTTTATAGTTGAGGAAACCAAGGCTAGGTGACTTGTCCAGGGTCACAGGTCTGTAGCCAAATTTGAATTCAGGTCTTCCAGACTCCAGACCCGCCTCTCTACCCAGTGCACCACCTATCTGCATTGGAGTAACAAGATATCTACCTGGAATTCTGAAAAAATGATTTAGTTGAAAGAAATAGGATGTTTTTGCCTAGAGAAGAGAAAGTTAGGCTATAGGAGAAAGGCAACATTTGAAGACCTGTCTCATGGGAGAGAGAGTAAATTTGCTCTGCTTGGACGCAGAGGGCAGAACTGGAAGCAATGGGAGGGTGGTTGCAAAGAAACAAATTTCGGCTTGATCTAAGGAAAAAACTTGTTAAGAATTAAATCCAGTATCGGATTGCAACACCATCTTGGGGTGGGGAGAGGGGAGGGAGGGAGAGGAAATTTGGAACTCAAAATCCTATGGAAGTGAATGTTGAAAATTAAAAATTAATTAATTAATATTTAAAAAAGAAAAAGCATTAGAGCCACCCAAAAGTAGAATGGCTTCCTCTTCAGGAGGTGAGCAAGTTGCTCCACGCTGGAGATCTGTGAGCAGAGGCTGGAGGACAACTTGTTAGGTGGATTAGAAGGGATTCTTTTTTCAGATAAGAGTCGGATTGCTCTGAGGTCCCTTGAACCCGGTGATTCTGTGAGAATAAATGGAAAGCGTGTCACTTAAATGGCTGTACTTTTCATTTCTTTCACATGGACAAAATCAATTTTTTCCCCCTTTTCACTTTATCAGCGCTCCAGTATCTGTAATTAGCATTGGGGTTAAAGAACCGTTGGGAACAAATGGCCTGAAACACCTGGCTCTGCTATTAACTGCTTGTTTATGACCTTGGGAAAGTCATTTATCATCTCTGGATCTCAGGTTCTGTACGTATGAAATGAGTGGATTCAGCCTGATGACCTCTAAAGTCAATTTCAGCTGTAAATCCTACAAAGGTAAATAAATTAACCCTGAGCCACATGAGAACTCTGAAGAAGAGATGAGCAAGGAGATAAAGAGAGGGATGCAAAGGACCGTAATTGACCTAGATTCGATTAAGATCTTTAACATGAGAAAGTTTTGAGCAAAGTCAGAAGAATGTTCCCCTATTTCAGCCAAGTGACCTGGATGTGGAGCGTGACAGCGCATCTACAGAAGGACGTCACACCATCATGTAAGGCACAGTCCTATTGCATTTAAATGCTTGATAAGAAAATTAATGTTGAGATTCCTCGGGTAATATAAAGGAAAAGGGCAGTAGCTGAAGTGGCCATACAAAGCAGGTCAAACTTGACACAATTAAGGAAATTATCTTAATGCTGAAAACTATTTGAAAATCAAATCAGAAAATATAGGTTAAATGCTTAACAGCAAGAATCATGCTGATGAAAATTTAAACTATCGTATCACAGCTGTGCAAACCACCACATTTCCACATACAAGGCATAAAAGAACCGAGAGATGACACAAAGGAAATACTGAGAGTGTCTTCTTTCTTTTCAGTTACAATTTTATTATATAGTTCAAGGATTTGCATTTGTGGGGACACTCTGACAGAGTTTCCCAGACAAAGATGTATTCTTTTGACCTGTTGATGTGGAGATGAATAAAAGTATGATTGTAAAAGGGGGTAGGATAAAATTAATTTTTATGTAAAGCAAAAACCTTTTTTTTTTAAATAAATATTTCATTGGTGCTTTTTTATTTTTCCTTTTACGTTACTTTCCAATTAATTGCCCACACCCAATAGAACCCTCTCCTATAACAAAGTTCGTTGTTGTTCAGTCATTCTTCAGTTGTGTCCGATGCTTCATGACCCTATTTGGGGTTTTCCTGGCAAAGTCATTTGCTATTTAGTTCATTTTACAGATGAGGAAACTGAGGCAAACAGAGTTAAGTGACTTGCCCAGGGTCACACAGTTAGTGTCTGAGGCCATATTTAACCACAGGAAGATGAGTCTTCTTGACTTCAGGCCTAGTGCTCTATCTACCACCTGGTTGTTAGGTGGCACAGTGGATAAAGCACTAGCCCTGGAGTCAGGAGGATCTGAGTTCAAATCCAGCCTCAGATACTTGATACTTCCTAGCTGTGTGACTCTTGGCAAGTCATTTAACCCCTACTGCCTCCCCAAAATTCACTTTTTAAAGAGGCCTATTCACTGAATGGGTGTTACCTCACTCAAAGTGAGAACCTGAAAAAGATGTTAGCCTGGAAGGGCCAGGGTCTCCCATTGCATCCTGGGCCATCTCTAGTCATCCTGATGAATATCTGGCCACTGGACCCAGATGGCTCTGGAGGAGAAAGTGAGGCTGATGACCTTGCACAGTCCTCACTCAAATCAAAGTCAACTGCAAGTCATGTCATCATTTCCCTGGTGTCATGGTCCTTTTCGAGAACAGCGAGCAAACGCACACACATTTAAGCAAAATTCATTGATACATTGGTCATATCTGGCAACTTAAGTCACATTTTTTTTATCTCCATAGTCTTTCACCTTCAGTTAATTAATTATCAATCAACATTAATTAAGCACCTACTATGTGCCAGGAACTGTGCTAAATGCTGGGAGTAACAAAAAGAGGACCCTGCCCTCAAGAAGCTTACAATCTAATGGAGATGACAACATGCAAAACAAATATATACAAGGCAAAGTACTTACAAAATAGGAAATAAATAACAGAAGGAAGGCACTAGAGTTAAGGAGGGTTGGGAAAGGCTTCCCAGAAAAGATGAGATTTTGGCCTCTATTTAAAGGAAGCCAGGGAGGTCAGTAGGTGAAATTGAGGAAGAAGGGCATCCCAGGCATGGGGCACAGCCAGAGAGAGAAAGCCTGGAGCCAAGACATGGAGTGTCTTCTTCCTGGAACAGCCAAGAGGCCAGTGTCATTGGATCAAAGAGTGCATGTTGGGGAGTTAGGGGTAAGAAGAGTGGAAAGGTAGGAGGGGGCAAGGTTATGAAGGACTTTGAATGTCAAACAGAGCCTTTTGTATTTGATCCTGGAGGCAATAGGGAACCACTGGCATTTATTGAATAGGAGAGTGACATGGCCAGATCTGCAATTTAGAAAATCAGTTTGGTGGCTGAATAAAGGATCAGTTGGAATGGGGAGAGACTTAAGGCAGGAGAACCATCAGCAGCCACTGCCATAATCCAGGCCTTAAGTGATGAGAACTTGCACCAAGGTGGTGGCAGTGTCAGAGGAGAGAAGGGGGCGTATTCAGGAGATGTTGTAAATATGAAATCCATAGGCCTTGGTAACAGACTGGATGTGAGGGATGAGAGATTGTGAGGAATCCAGGGACGACTCCCTAGGTTGTGAACCTGACAAATTGGAAGGATGGATTTGCCCTCTACAATAACAGGGAAGGTAGGAGGTAGGGAAGGTAGGAGGTGGGGAAGGTTTAGTGGGAAAGAAAATGAGTTCTGATTTGGAGAGATGCTTCAGATAATACTTCTAAAGTCTTGACACCATACTTGGCATATAGTCAGCACTTAATAAATGCTTGTTCCCCTCCCCCATCCACCCACCCAAGAGAAGGTAAGCAGCTTAGGGGAATAGAGCCCACAACCTGAACCCAGGAAGACCTAGTTTCATATCTTGCCTTAGTTACTTACTAGCTGTGAGACTCTAGGCAAATCACTTAGCCTCTCACCCTCAGTTTCGTCATCCCTAAAATGGGGATGATAATAGCAACTACCTCACAGGATTGTCATGAGGATCACATTTAATAATATATTTAAAAGGCTCTGCAAACTATAAAGCTCAATATGTATGTGAGCTTTACTAGACGAAACACTTTTCAATCTGGCATAGTGGCCCTTATATTTTCTTTATTCTTCACAAGGAGGGGAAGTCTCGACTGGTTGATTTAATTCATATAAGGAACACCCCACATGGAAACAACTTCTATGGTTATAGCAGACGTACAATTCTTCTGTAATTTAAAGGCATGGAGTTGCCTATGGCCACTGAGAGATTAAGTGACATGTTCACGGTCATCCAGCTAGTATAGGCCAGAGAGAGGACTTGAACCCAAGTGTTCCTGACTCCATAGTTGGCTCTCTGTCTCGTCTACCATAATACCTCTCCATAGTTTGTTATGATAGTTGTAATTTTTTTAGTTCCAACCCTGTACCAACCAATTAATCAATCCATAAGCATTTATGAAGAGCATTCTATGTGCTAGGCAGTGTGCAAACACTGGGAATACAAAAACAAGCAAAAAAAACAATTCCTGCACCCAAAGAGCTCCCATCCTATTGGAGGAGACTATGTGCACACATGTAAGTATATATAAATTATATTTAAAATAAATTAAAGGGAGTTTTGAGAAGGAGTTGGGAGAGAGAGGTACCAGAAAAGGCTTAATATGGTGGAAGGTGGTGCTTGGGCTGAGTCTTGAAGGAAACAAGTGTGTCTCAGAAGCTGAGGTGAGAAGGGATGGCATTTTAAGCATGGAGGACAACCTATACAAAGTCATGGAGGTGGAAGATGGAGTGTCTTATGAGAGGAAAAGGCTGAACCCTAGAATGAGGGAACAAATGAAAGGTATAATAAAGCTGGAAAGTAGGTTGATGCCATGTTATGAAGGGGTGTAAATGTCATACAGAGGCGTTTATATTTTCCCATAGAGGCAATAGGGAACCACAGGAGTTTATGTAGGGGAGAAACATGGTCAAACCAGAGCTTAAGGGAAGTTACTTCTTCAGGTATGTGTGGGATGGAGCAGAGGGGAGAATAACTTGAGGTGAAGGAGGGAGACCAATTAACAGGCTATTGAGAGTCCAGGTGGGAAATGATTAAGGGTCCAAACTAACAGAGTAGCTTTATGAGTACTGAAAAGGGGTGAGACGTGAGAGGTTGGCCTGCACTCATCATAAAATTATAGGATTGTCTCTTAGCTTCCCTCTGCCAAACATGGCCTGATTTCTAGTTACTAGTGAGAAACAGCATGAGGCAAAGGCAACTCTCTCAGACTTATTTAAATATAAGTTCCCATACCTACAAAACCTTGACTTCAGTGGGACAGTCAGTACCTAGTGGACACCAAGAGGTCAATTAAAATGAATAATAAGTGCACACAGGCATATATCCCAAAGAAGTCAATGACAAAAAAAGACAACCCCCCATATACATAAAATCATTTATAGAAACTCTTTTCCGTGGCAGCAAAGACTTAGAAGCGAAGTAGATGCCCACCAATTGGAGAATGGCTAAATAAGTTGTGATATATGAATATAATGGAATATTATGATACTGTAAAAAAACCCCACAACAATAACTTGATTAATACAAGAAGCTTGAAAAGGCTTACATGAAGTGATGAAAAGTCAGCAGAATCAAGAAAACAATATACCCAATGACCCTAACATTGTAAATGGAAATAGAAGCAGCAGCAGCACCAGCAACAAAACAATGGAAACTAACTGAATTCTGTGAAATTATAATGACCAAGGTTGGCCCCAAAGAAGAGATGTGAGAAAATACCCCTGTTCTTCCCCTCCCTCCAGCCTCCACTCTCCTGTAGGAACAGAGTCGCTTGGATGTGGGATACGGCATATAATGGCTGGCTTGTTTCACGTTGTGGAATCTTTTTTCTTTTCTTTCTTCCATTCTTCTTACTTTATTGTAGTGATGGTCCTCCGGGAGGGAATGAGGGAAGAATATAGATGATGTAAAAGCAAAAGATGTCAGTAATATTTATTTTTCAAATAAGTGCAGAAAATTATAGTAGATACTTTATTATAGTCAGAAGATCCATAAGCTACTCAAACATTTCAACAAATATAAAGGTAGTGATAAGGATTGGGACTAGACTTGTGATTTCACTGGTTTAGGGAACTCCCAAGGGAGGAAACCCCTTCAACCAATACAGGATAGCATCTTCTCCTACACACACACACACACACACACACACACACACACACACGTATAAATATATGGGGTCAGTCCTATGTAGTGGACAGAGTATTTAAAATAGATTCAAAATACCTGCATTTGTGTCCCACTTCTGACACCTGCTAACAACATGACTAGGAGTAAGTCATTTAACCTTTCAAAGCCTTAGTTTCCTCATCTGTAAAATGGGGATAATAATTCCCATAGAACCTGCTTTTCCAACATTATTATTAGGATCAAATGAGATCATTTCTGTAAAGCCCTTTGCAAATTTTAAAGCACCACATATGTTCCAATTGTTATTTTATATACGCTAAAGAAAATGTCACAAAATTAAACATTTGAATGCATAAAATACTAACTTTTATGGAAAAGAAAACAAATTCATTTCAAGAGAGAGCATTAATTAAACAACCGTTATGTGTCAGGTGCTAAAAGTGCTAGGTGCTAAAAATACGAAGCCAAAAATGAATGAGAAGCAATTACTACATGCTGACTATGTGCCAAACACTGTGCTAATTGCTAAGCATACGGATGCAAAAGAAACAGTCCCTATGCTCAAGGAGCCTATATCTGAACGGATTTGATAACACATAGAAGAAAGTGGTAGCCTGGAAAGGGTGTTTTGTTTTGAGAAGTCACAAACATTGTGTGGTGATGTCCTTTCTGAAGTCATGCTGATTTGATTACAGTTCTCTGAGCAAGAGATGGAAAGTGTTGGGGAAGGAGTGGGGTATGGTACCCAAGTTATTAGGGCTGACGATGAGGATGTCCAGTTCCGGGAAACATGGGGCTTAGTTCCTCCCCAGCCTGGCCTCTGGTGGGCAAGTGAAGAGGGTGAAGTAAAGCTCATCTGCAACAGTGGCAAGGGAGAGTGTGGTTCCAGGAATGCAGAGCTAAGTGAAAATTAAACAGTCTCTATCCTTAAGGAGCTTACATTCTACTTTGGAGAGAAGTGACACATGTACAAGACTTTATATTTATATATGGGTGTATTATAGATATATATGTATAAGTACATATATTTGTATTTTTTAACCTTATATAATGCTGTGTATATTTTTAGATGTAGTTGTTTCTCCCCTGTTAAGATGTAATGCAATCATTTGTTCTTTGTACTTAACCTAGTGCCTGGCATTTAGTAATAAAAAATGTTGATTAATTGGTTGAGTGATAACATGTGGAGGGAAAGTCCTAATAAATGACGAGGTCAAGAAAGCCTTTCTTGGCCTGGAATAGAGCTAGGGATTTCAAGAGGCAGAGTTGAGGTGAGATTTTCAAGTGTGTGCAAAGACAGTGAGATGTGATGTCCTACATAGAGGCCAGTTTGGCTGGAATGTGGTAGGTCTACAAAAAAGCAAATAGCTTTGAATCTTCAAGATTTACAGGGGGAAAAATCTAACTATATAATAATACCACTATTAAGAAGAGGATGAATTTCAATCAATAGTCACTCTAACTTTTTAATTAGTAAGCAGATCTCCATGCTATATAAGTGACAAACTATGAAGACCGAGAATACTCGTATGAAATTTACTCAAAACAATGAAAATTAACACCAAAAAAAGTTCTGAAAGTAAGGCTAATGTAAAAAACAAAATCTGTCTGTCAATAAGCTATTAAGGGTCTATTCTGACCCAGGCTCTGTGCTAAGTGCTGGGGATACAAAGAAAGGCAAAAGACAATTGGTGCTCTCAAGAAGCTCTCAATCTAATGGGAAACACAACATGAAAACTATATACAAACACACTATATACAGCATAGGATAAGGTGGAGATAATCAACACAAGGAAGTCACTAGCCTTAAGGGGGGACCAGGAAAGAATTCTTAGAGAAGGTAGGAACCTATTTCATGTGCAATCCTTTTTTATGATACTATGTTATGGAAACATAAACTATGTTGTATTCCATAGATTTAAAATAAAATAATTTTTTTTAAAAAAAAAAGAAAGAAAGCCCAGGCAACTATGGGGCAGAGATGAGGAGGGAGAAAAGTTCAGGCATGGGGGACAACAGGTGAAAATGCCCAAAGTCAGGAGATGGAGTGTTTTGTGAGACAAACAGCAAGAATCCTTTGCAGAATATCTGTCAGGAAGTAGGGTCTAAGAAAATAGAAAGGGAGGAGGGGACCAGGTTTGAAGTACTTTAAATAACAAAGAGATGATTTTTTTAAAATTTATTTATTTATTTTTAGTTTACCACACACGGTTCTGCATAGTTTGAGTTCCAGATTTTCTCCCCTCCCTCCCTCCTCCCTCCCCAAGATGGCATGGAATCTCATATAACTATCATGTATAACTTCGTATTGGATTAATTTATGAAAGTTGTGGAGAAGAATTATGATCAATGGAATGAATCATGAGAAAGAAGAAACAGAACCAAAAAAAAAAAAAAGAAACAACCCAAAAACAAAAACAAAAGAGAAGCAAAAAAGGCGAGCATGTAGTGCACCTCGATCTGTATTCAAACTTCACAGTTCTTTCTCTGGATGAAGATAGCATTCTCCATCGTGAATCCCCTGGAGTTGTCCTTGCACCTTAGGTTGCTGAGAAGAGCGCAGTATGTCGGGGTTGGTCCTCACGGAATCCATATATCTGTGGCTGTGCACAACGTTCTCCTGGCTCTGCTCCACTCACTCAGCATTATGTCGTGTAGGTTTTTCCAGGTTGTTACGAAGTCTGCATCATCCCCGTTTCTTATGCCACAATAGTATTCCATCACCTTCATATACCACAGCTTGTTCAGCCATTCCCCAATTGATGGGCATCCCTTTGATTTCCAATTCTTGGCTACCACAAAAAGAGCTGCTATAAATATCCTTGTACATATGGGTCCTTTTCCCACTTGTGTGATTTCTTTGGGATACAAGCCTAGAAGTGGTATTGCTGGGTCAAAGGGTACGAACATATCTATAGCCCTTTGGGCATAGTTCCAAACTGCTCTCCAAAATGGCTGGATCAGCTCACAACTCCACCAGCAATGTAACAATGTTCCAATTTCCCCACATCCTTTCCAGCATTTATCATTTTCCTGTTTTGTTATTTTGGTCAATCTGACAGAAGAGATGTGGTATCTAAGAGTTGTTTTGATTTGCATTTCTCTAATCAGTAGTGATTTAGAGCATTTTTTCATATGCCTATAGATAGCTTTAATTTCTTCCTCTGAAAACTGCCTGTTCATATCCTTTGACCATTTCTCAATTGGGGAATGGCTTGTATTCCTATATATTTGGCTCAGTACCCTGTATATTTTAGAAATGAGGCCTTTATCAGAGATACTAGTTGCAAATATTTTCTCCCAATTTTCTGCTTCCCTCCTAATTCTTGTTGCATTGGCTTTTTTTGTACAAAAACATTTCAATTTGACATAATCAAAATTATCCATTTTGCATTTTGTAATGCTCTCTATCTCTTGTTGGGTCATGAATTCTTTACTTTTCCATAAATCTGATAAGTAAACTATTCCTTGCTTTCCCAAATTACTTAAAGTATCAGCTTTTACTCCTAAATCATGAACACATTTTGACTTTATTTTGGTGTATGGTGTAAGATATTGGTCTATGCCCAGTTTTTGCCCTACCATTTTCCAATTTTCCCAACAGTTTTTATGAAATAGTGAATTATTAGCCAGAAGCTGGCCTGTTTGGGTTTATCAAAGAGTAGATTGCTAAACTTGTTGATTTCTCCTACTTGTGTACCTATTCTCTTCCACTGATCCACACCCCTGTTTCTTAACCAGTACCAGGCAGTTTTGATGACTGCTGCTGTGTAGTACAGTTTAATATCTGGTGTGGCTAAGCCGCCTTCTCTAGCATGTCTTTTCATTAATACCCTAGATACTCTAGACCTACAAAGAGATGATTTTATATTTGATCATGGAGGTGATAGGGAGACATTGGGATTTATTGAATGCAAGAGGAAGGGGGCCACATGGTCATATCTGCACTTAGGAAGATTAATTTGACATCTGAATAGAGGGTGGACTGAAATGGGGGAGATACTTGAGATAGGGAGACCGGCCAACAGGCTGTGGCAATAGTCCAGGTGTGGGATGAGGAGGGTCTGCATTAGGATTGGAGCAGGGTCAGGGGAGAGGCATATATAAGAAGTGTTGTGGAGGTAAAATTGACAGGACTTGGAAACATTGGAAATGAATGGTGATTAGATAGGAAAGAATTGAGGATGATAATGCAAGTTGTGCGACCAGGTGACTGGGAGGATAATGGTGCTGTCAGCAATAACAGGGAAGTTCAGAAGTGGGTAGGATTTGGGGGGAATTATGATAATGATGATGGTGATGATAATAAAAGAAAAAAGTTAATCTGACTTGTTAAAGTATATACAAGTTACCATGCTGAATAACAATTTATAATAATATGAAAAAAGGACCATAGATCTAAAGTTGGAAGGGAAATAGAAATCCATCTACTTAAACCTCCTCACTTTATTTTTTTAAATTTGTCTTATTTGTATTTTTAGTTCCAAGTTCTCTCCCCCCCTCCACACTTCCCTCACTCATGGAGAAGGCAAAAAATATGATACCCTTTATACATATGAAGTTGTAAAGATCATATTTGTGCATTAGCCATGCTCTGGGTTGGGGTGGGGGGGGTGGGACGCAAAGACAATAAAGGTGGAGGAAAGCTTCAATCTATATTCTGAGACCATCAGTTCTCTATCTGGAGATGAATAGCATTGTACAGCATGAGTGTTTTGGAATTGTATGGAACAAGTTATGCATGAATGTGATGTAATACTATTGTGCTGTAAGAAATGATGAAGAGGATGGTTTCAGAAAAAACCTGAGAAGATTTAAATGAACTGATGTAAAGTGAAGTGAGTAGAACCAGGAGAATAATCTACACAGTAACAGCAATATCGTAAAGATAATCCACTACGAAAGAGAGTAACTCTAATTAAACCTCCTCGCTTTAAACAAAAACTTTAATTTTAAAAAAAATTTTCACTTTTAAACACTTTATTTATTTTTACAAGAACTTACTATCTCTCCCTCTCACTGGCCCTCCTTAACTGAACAATAATAAGTAGACCAGCAAGCAAATAAATAAGTGGTTGGATAAATAGATGAATGCATTACTTTGATTGATGGTCAGATTTGAACTCATATCTTCCTGACTCCAGACCCTCAGCTCTATTCATTGAGTCACCTAGTTGCCTCCCTTTAGCATATTGGAAAGGCCTCAGACTTTTTTCTCCATTACATATAATGTTTGGTCTTGGTTTTAGATAGCTTTTACTCATTTCTCTATCTGAAACTTTATTGCTAGAGGCAGAAATAAGGGAGAGAGACATAGAATGCACCCCCACCAGGAATTTCAGATGTGTTAAAGAACTCTAGGAAACAGAAATTCCAGACCTTAAGATTTCAGACTGGGGGAGAAAGAGCGAGGAAAGGCAAAAAGGGGTTACGGTACTTCATAATGACCTTGTTACCATAGGGAGAAGACTCAAGTTTGGGATGGTGACACAGGAGGAGAGGAAAGAGAACACAACAAAAACAACTCTAACCATAAATCTTAGACTGTTGAAGAGAAATGTGCACAGAAGGATAAGGGTTCTGGTGGGAGGGAGGGAAAGATAGGGGTCTGGCTTGTCCAGGAACCTTGTTTGTTGTTATTGGTCCTTTGTTCTGGAAAAGGACCATGACATCAGGAAAGTGATGCAATGGCTTGCAAGTGAATTGGATTTAAGTGAGGGAGGACTGTGCAAAGTCACCAGCCTCACTTTCTCCTCTGGAGCCATCTGAGTCTAGTGGCCAGAGATGGGTCAGGACCACTGGAGATGCCCCCCAACCCAGGAACTTTATTGTCTTTGCTGAACCTCCATTCCCCGCCGCAGGTATACACAAACACCTTCAGGAACCCCCAAATTACTAAACCCTTCAGGCCCGGCTTAAAGGCTAGAAGAAAAACACTCAATCATCTATTTCTGCTCCCATCTGCTTTCATTTGCTTTCATTACGCAATCTGAGATAAGACTTAAAATGCAAATTCTTTGGCTTAGTTATGATATTGGTGCTCAGCGAGTTTAGGTCAAAGTGTAAGTGCAGATAATCTGATCTTTCCTGTTTTGATTATCATGCTTGAGAGGGGAAGGTTAGAGAGGAAACACTAGCATTCTGCAAAAAAATAATAAGCTGGAGACTTTGAGAAGATCAACTTGGAAGATTTCGAAATGCTTTATCCTGATGCCTCAGCTCATTTGCATCTATAAGGTAAAGAGAACATATGCCATAGCATAGGGGTTCTCAAAGTGTGGTGGATCCTTGCGTATCCCCAAGACCCCTTCAGGGGGTCTCTGAGGTCAAAACTTTTTTCCTAACAACATTAACACAGTGTTTGCCTGTTAAATACTTTTAAATTAAATTATGTTAAAATTAAAATACCTTTTTCCAACTACCTATCTCTGAGAGTAAATTTTCTTCATACACTTCAAAACAACAGATTGCAGCAGATTAAATGCGGAAGCAGATATGGAAATCCAGCTGTTTTTTATTAAGCTAGACATAAAGAGATTTGCAAAAATATGAAAAATAATGCCACTCTTCTCCCTTGATTTTTTTTATTTTGGATGATTTTTTTTCATAAAAAAAAGTTATTTATGCTAGCCTGTGATGGATTCGTTACCTTTAAATACATTAATTCATATTTTAAAAATCCATTCATTTAAATTTCTAATACACCAAATTTTGATGGCTATAATCCACATAAAATCAATGATTTTTAAGAGTACAAAAGAATCTGAGACCAAAAAGTTTAAAAACCAGAAACACATTTCTTTCTCTAAAACTTCATTTACTACAGACAGAAATGGAGGACACAGAAGCCAAATTTAGAGTTACAAGGTATCTTAGCTACCCACTAGTTAACTAGAACTTAAGGCAGCTCCTAAGTCCAAAATATCTAGGAGCTTAGGATTCAAAATATCACTGGATAGAAATGAAAATGTCACACTGGAGGGCAGAAAGAAGAAAGGGTTTGGTTAAAGTGGGGCAAAAGGCATGAATTATGCCCAGGCAGAGGCTAATGAAATAATGAATACCTGACAGGTAGGTGCTATTATTAAACTCATTTTAAAGTTGAGGAAACTGAGACAGACAGAAATTAAGTGACTTGCTAGGGTCACATAGTTGGTGTCTGAGGGGAGAGAGTAGAGGAGGAAGAACTTTCTGTTCTGCCTTCATCACCCTAAAATAGCCACTAAATCAGGTTTATTTTATAAGTGGGCTTATATTTTATATTTCTTATATAATATAATATATAATAAATATAAATATACTTACATAAAATAATATACTATAACATAATATAATTACATATAATTATATTATTTATGATATATAACTTATATTTTATAAGTGGGCTTCTTGTATTTTTTAGGTATTCCATTACCCATCCCTCAATCTTAAACATCCTTATCCTTTTGGTGATGACTGAAAGAAAAGTCCTTTACTAGGGGACAAAGTCTGTCAAACCACAGTTTGAGAGAAAAGCAAATGCTGGTTGAAGTAATACATTGAAATTCATTCCCACTAAAGAATAAAGAATCTATCAACAAGAATAAAGGGCTATCAGTACACCCTTACTGCTCTGACCATCTGGGGAGCTGCAGAATGAGTTTAAGCATCAGCAGATCGATTCATGGGGGTCCTTGGTGAGCACTGCCTTGACGACCACACAGAGTGTCACACTCAGTGGAAGTCCTCTCTACTAGGCTATTCCCCATGGGTGGAGTCCTCACTATCCTCTCCAGCTTCCTAAGTCAGGTTTTTGTTTTTGTTTTTTGAAATATCTAGAAAAGCTGTGGAAATTAAAAATCATCCAAGCCCCTCAGAATAAGCCATTCCAAATAAAAGTGACCATTCACTCCCAACCTAAGGACTTGAACTGAGCCTCGATTTGTTTCACAAAAGGAACAGAAAACAGGTCTAGGTATCTCCACTGAATATGGTCCCTGATGAGTCTGTGAAACTTGTGATAGACTGCTCCCTCCACTTTGCTTCTATTACCTCAAGCCCAAAAGTCAAGTCCATTTGAATAAAATATTTCTTGTCTCCAAAAGGGAAACTCCACTTCTGCCTCACTTTACCCTTATATCCATACATTTAAAAAAGTAATAATAAATGGCTTCTGGTTTGATTTGATAAGATTTTTAAAGGCTCAGTAGTGAAGATGATTAAAGTTCCCAAATCTTCAGCTGCCTTTTTTCCCCCAAAACATCCCCATAAGCTAATGGAGAGCAGAGAGCTAAGGAATTTACTAGTGCCAAGGAAACTCACTGTTCCCTGGAGTGGAAAAGCTGTGGAAGAAAAGATGTCATTGCCTTTCTTTTGGGGCTCATTCTTGATCAGCAAAGCAGAGTTCATCAAGCCTAGAGTTTTTGCTCTAGGAATCCCCTTTATCTTTTCACCGGGATCTCTAGGATATCAACTCCTCTGTGGCTCCTTTCAGCAGCATTTCCTAAAGCTCTGCTCTAGCATCTTTGCCCCATGGCACCTCTCTCCTATCTATCTACTCCCCTGCTCACTGTGACTTGTTCCTTCCCCTACCCTTAAGCCCAGGCAAAATCCAAGTCAGAGCAGATCAGGCACTTGGGAATTTGTCCAACAGGTCAATCCCTTTCCTCAAGTCTCTCTGTCCTTTATGGGTTTGGCCAAAGGTAGGCAACACTTTTTAATACAAGGGAATAGAAAAGAAGACTATGAACACCTGAAATGGGAGTAAGGGTATATACTCTTCTGAGGCTAGGCAACAGATGAAGAGAACAAACTTTCACAGATACCACAATTTTGTCCAGTCTTTGCCATGTACCCTTTGAGGGGTCAGGGAAAAAATAGAAGTTGTATACAGAGTATTTCAGACAATCTAAGGGTTGAAAGGGACAAATCTAGTACAATAAGAAAATAAAAGTACACTGCACGTCATTCAGCCTTTCCTTGAAGACCTCCAGCGCCAGGGGAGCCGGTTGCTTTCTGTATCAGCCCATTCTACTTGTGCATATCTAATCATTAGGTAATCCTTCCATAAATCAAGGCTACATCTGCCTTTCTGTTATTTATGCCTAATATTCCTACTGCTTCCATCTGGGCCCAAGCAAAAGAAGTCTAATCTTCTTCCTTTCTCAATGATACCCCTCCATATACTTGAAGACAAGCTAAGTCTTCTCTCCTCTTCTACAGAGTAGTTCTCTTCTCCAGGTTACACATTCCCAATTCCTTCAACTAATTCGTAAATTATAAGATCTCTGGAGGTCCTTCACCACACCTATTGCCTTCCTCCTTTTGCCCTTCATGTTATTAATGACTGGCTGTTAACATTGGCAATTCTGCTTTGAATGACTTATCAAGCTGTTGTGTGTTTTTAAGTAGTCAACTTCTTTTAAAGGAGTTATGGAGTTTAGAAATGCATCAGCTTATCCAAATCTACATGGTATGTCTCTAATATAATGGGGCATTTTTTACCTGAGCAATTTGCAGCTGCTACCCAATGACTGAGGAGCCTCTTTGAAACCTATATGAATGAACACAGAAAACCTCAAAAGCCAACTCATGGTAACTAAAATAACTTGGGTTTGCACAGAACTTTGCAGTTTTCAAAAGAAATTCATTGTCTCATTTTATCCTCACAGCAACCCTATGAGGCAGGTGGGCTAGTATTATCATTTCATTTACAAACTTATGAACCTGGGGTCCATAGACTCCTAACGGGTCTGTGGATAGATTTTGGTGGATTCACAAATTTTGGTGGGAAAAAAAAACCAAATCTTTATTTTGACACAATTGGCTCCTTTTGTAACCCTTTGTATTTTGTTTTATGTATCTAAAAATATTATCATGAGGAGTCCAAAGTTTTTACTAGGATGCCAAAGTGGTTCATCACACACACACACACACACACACACACACACACATGGTTAAGAATCCCTGATTTAAACAGATTAAGAAACTAAAGCTGAGAAAGTCAAGCAACTCCTCCAAAGTCACAGATAGTTTAGGCACAGCTGGAACCAGACCCAAGGCTTTTGGCTCTTAGCCTTCAGCTCTCTCTACTCTAATGAAACAGTTCTTGAGAGGAGTGACATTTGGGACAATGAATAAATAAAAATATTTTTTCTAACAGTTTTAGTTTATTGAAACAAAATCCATTCTCTCCCACATTTAAGAGACAGTGTAATTAAATAATATTAAATATAATTGATTTGTAGTTCAGAACAACTCTATGCCCAGAAGAATGGAAAATTTTATCTTTAAACAATGAAGAAAGCAAAATTAATCTTATTTTTTTTGCCTCTAGGGAAAAATCTCATGAAAATAAAAGACATTTCAGATCAGGCCTAAACAATGCACAGCCCACTGGTCACATGTGCCCTTCTAAAGAACTCTTGGCAGTCACTGCCAACCTCTAATGGTAGGAGCAGAGAACATATTCCTGCTCTGTGTGGATAATGGTGATATAGTAATCCATTTCTCCCCCTCTTCTCACTTGGTCTCTCCCTCACTTCCCCTTTTTTTCATTTCCTTTAGATGTTCAAAGATCTAAGCAGCTCTAAGAAAATATTGCTACAATAGTTATATGACGGTAAATCACCACCACTGTGCGCTGCCCCCTTTCCATCCTCCAGACAAATTTGGCAATTGGGTGTGACTCGATGGAGTTTTCCCTACATCCACTGACTATTCATAGTGAAACAACGTCAGGGGGAGGGAATAGCAAGGCACAAAAGAAGGTGGTATAAGAAGGACTGAGCCTAGGATTAAATCCCAGAAAAGCAGAATCATTGGATTTAGCACTGAAAGGAACCACTGAGGGCATCTAAATCAACCCTTGTCATTCTATAGATGAGAAGACAGAAGTCCAGATGGGTGTCAGTGATTCACAGAATGTCCTTCTCCTCCATAAGGCCCTGCTCCCATTTTGACTTTTAAGATGCTATAATCTTTGGCTGGAGGGATTAAAAGAAATTAAATGACAGAGAAAGATCAAGAAACAAAATTGTTTTAAAAATGGTAATTAACGGCTAGGCTGAGCTAATATAATAAAAATGACAATTTTACCTAAATTAATCTATCTATTCAGTGCCATACCAATTGAACTACCAAAAAATTATTTTACTGAGCTGGACAAAATAATAACAAAATTCATCTGGAAAAACAAGAGGTCTAGAATATCTAGGGTATTAATGAAAAGAAATGCTGGAGAAGGTGGCCTAGCCATACCAGATATTAAACTGTACTATAGAGCAGCAGTCATCAAAACTACCTGGTACTGGCTAAGAAACAGAGGTGTGGATCAGTGGAATAGGATAGGAACACAAGATGGAGAAGTCAACAACTATAGCAATCTACTCTTTGATAAACCCAAACAGGCCAGCTTCTGGGCTAATAATTCACTATTTCACAAAAACTGTTGGGAAAATTGGAAAATGGTAGGGCAAAAACTGGGCATAGACCAATATCTTACACCATACACCAAAATAAAGTCAAAATGGGTTCATGATTTAGGAGTAAAGGCTGATACTATAAGTAATTTGGGAGAGCAAGGAATAGTTGACTTATCAGATTTATGGAAAAGAAAAGAATTCATGACCCAACAAGAGATAGAGAGCATTACAAAATGCAAAATGGATAATTTTGATTATGTTAAATTGAAATGTTTTGCACAAAAAAAGCTAATGCAACAAAAATTAGGAGGGAAGCAGAAAAGTGGGAGAAAATCTTTACAACTAGTATCTCTGATAAAGACCTCATTTCTAAAATATACAGGGAACTGAGCCAAATATATAGGAATACAAGCCATTCCCCAATTGAGAAATGGTCAAAGGATATGAACAGGCAGTTTTCAGAGGAAGAAATTAAAGCTATCTATAGGCATATGAAAAAATGCTCTAAATCACTACTGATTAGAGAAATGCAAATCAAAACAACTCTTAGATACCACATCTCTTCTGTCAGATTGGCTAAAATAACAAAACAGGAAAATGATAAATGCTGGAGAGGATGTGGGAAAATTGGAACATTGTTACATTGCTGGTGGAGTTGTGAGATGATCCAGCAATTTTGGAGAGTAATTTGGAACTATGCCCAAAGGGCTATAAAAATGTTCATACCCTTTGACCCAGCAATACCACCTCTAGGGTTGTGTCCCAAAGAAATCACACAAGTGGGAAAAGGACCCATATGTACAAAAATATTTATAGCAGCTCTTTGTGTGGTAGCTAAGAATTGGAAATCAAAGGGATGCCCATCAGTTGGGGAATGGCTGAACAAGCTGTGGTATATGAAGGTGATGGAATACTATTGTGGCATAAGAAACGGGGATGATATGGACTTCATAACAACCTGGAAAAACCTACACGACATAATGCTGAGTGAGTGGAGCAGAGCCAGGAGAACATCATACACAACCACAGATATATGGATTTTGTGAGGACCAACCCTGACAGACTTTGCTCTTCTCAGCAACACAAGGTACAAAGATAACTCCAAAGGACTCACGATGGAGAATGCTATCTATATCCAGGGAAAGAACTATGAAGTATGAAAGCAGATTGAGGCATACTCCATGCTCGCCTTTTTTTCCCCCTTTTTTCCCTTCTCTTTTTGTTTTTGGGTTGTTTTTTTTTTTTTTTGGTTCTGTTTCTTTTTTCTCATGATTCATTCCATTGGTCATAATTCTTCTCCACAACTTGACTAGTGTATAAATTAATTCAATGCGAAGTTATACATAGCGGTTATATGAGATTCCATGCCGTCTTGGGGAGGGAGGGGGGAAGGAGGGGAGAAAATCTGGAACTCAAAATTATGTAGAACCATGTGTTGTAAACTAAAAATAAAAATTATATATATATATATGTATATATATATGTATATATACATATATATAAACAAGTTATAATTGAAAAAAATAATTAAAAAAAATAAAAATGGTAATTATATGGCTCTTTGTTACTATGGCAAAATTCCATCCCCTCACCTGAATTCTTGTGTCCTGAGTGGGGAATGAAGGAAGGAGCTCATACCAGCTTCTAAATTCCAACACTTCCTTTAAAGCACAACTCAAATGCTGCCTCCTCCATAAAACCTACCAGATCCATTCAGCCATGCAGGGTCTTCATCAGTTAATCTTTAAGTCTTGCTACATGATTGACCCACCTTTTTCTTTCCCTGGGTACATATTTCTTTGAAATAATCTTTTAAATGAATATTGGATTGAATTTTATCAAGTCTACTGCAAACCTTCTCTGTAGGAAAAAGAATGCCTCCTCTTCAATTAGGGTGGCTAGTGGGAGATCCCTCACTCAAGGAGAAGAGGACAGCTCTGGCTGTGGTAGCCAGCTTGAAAGTAATCTGAAAATCAGGCCGTATGCCTTCATTGACCTGGGTGCTTTAATCTCCTGCTGTTAGAATTTAACAGCTCTTGCCAACTCCTGAAAAACATCCAATGTAGTTCTGGGTGCTTAAGAAACTGAACACCTGGTTTATATCAGTTGGAAAATTTTACATAACTCCTACACAGCCATGAAAATTAGCATGGGATTATGAGCCCAAAGCCTAAAATAAACGATACTAGGTTTAAAAAAATAATCAGGATGCAGAAGTAAGTACATTAATAGAAGTTCAAAATATATGACTGGCAAATATGAGAAGTTTTGGAGAAAATTTTAGAGACCAATAAATATATCCTTATTAACTGGGAAAGTCACAGAGATCAAGAAGACCCATGGAAATGTTTTCAGTGTTGGAGGCATTCAATAAGTATTTATTAACTCAACTCAATTTTATTCCACAGCTACTATGTTTGAGGCACTCTGCTATGTATTGAGGCTTGTTGTTCTGTCATTTCAGTTTTGTCTGACTCTTTGTGCCCCATTTGGGGTTTTCTTGGCAGAGGTATTGGAGTGGTTTACCATTTCCTTCTCCAGCTCATTTTACAGATGAAGAAGCTGAGGCAAACAGGGTTAAGTGACTTGCCCAGGGTCACACAGCTAGTAAGTAGCTGAGGCTGGATTTGAACTCAGGAAGATGAGTCTTTCTGATTCCAAATCCAGTGCTCTATCCACTGTGCCACCTAGCCGCCCCTACTGAGGATACAGACAAAATGAAAAAGCAGTCTCTGCATTCTAACAGCTTATGTTTTATGGAAGGATACAATATGTATCTATAGCATTTGCATATTTCTATTATCCAAACAGGTAAAACATCATTCAAAGAACAAACTGTGGCCCAGAACCCCAAGCTTAGATTATATGGGCCTGATTCGATAATTGGGGGTGGCATCCCAAATCATTCTCTCCTATTATCCACTCCCAGAGTTGCCTCTGCAAAATCTCAGAAGAAAGCCAAATGGAGTTGATATCTACTACCAAGTAAGTAAAAGAGTTAGACATGAGCCCTCAAGGTAATAAGTGCTTCTATTCAATATAGTTTAGCCTTTATTCCCCTCCACAGAAAATGAAGAAAACACATATAGGACTCACAGTAGTCCATAATCAATAGTTTTCTTTCCTCTCAGATGATTCCCCCATCTTCCCTAGGGTTCTAAAGTCCACCGAACTCATAGCTCCACCTTCTAGTTCAGACTCCTTTTGGAAGAGAAACAAACCTTGGGTTGTGAGGGAGTGACCCCATCACATTTGGAGTTCCTCTTTACCCCCAGACACTTCTATAGGGATCCAGTCATGGGATGTCATGCTTTAGTTTAGAATCCTCTAAAGGGAGACTCCCCTGAAGGGAAATGTATTTGGAGTTGTTAAAAAAAAGCAACACTGGCAAGCATGTATTTCCTGCAAGGTATTGATGCTAGGAAGGCAAGACAAAATTAAAAAATCATTCTTACCTTCACATTCTACTGGGTAAAATTCACATCCAGAGAAAAACCTTTAAAAAATTCCAAAATAATTTGCATTTTTTGTCTCTTGATTCTAAATATTCAGGGTTTTTAAATCTCTAGAACTTTGACTTTATTTTCATTCTGATACTGACACAATGAAGATAGCCCACATTGGAGTAATTTTGTTTACATTTTCATCTCACTGATTCAAAAAAGTGAGATGAAAGTCTGAATTTTTTAAACTTTGCTTTTTAAATACATGCGATTTCAGTTCCAAAATAGTACCAAAAGACACTAAACAATTCAGGGATACCTAAATATGAGACCAATGTTTGAATCACAAATTCTTCAAATTTAAAACTTGGAAGGGACTTCAGCAGATCCCTAGTTTCACTGTAACATTCTCATTCTAATAAATTTAACATGTGATAATCTAGCCTGTAGTGCAGCTAGGTGGCTCAGTGGATAGCACTGGGCTTGGTGTCAGGAAGCCTCCTCTTCATGAGTTCAAATTCAGCCTTAGGCACTTACTAGATGTGTAATCCTGGGTAAGTCACCCTGTTTGTTTCATTTCCTCATCTGCAAAAACAAGCTGGAGAAGGAAATGGTCAAACCACTCCAATATCTTTGCCAAGAAAACCCCAGAAGGGGTCAAGAAGAGCTGAAAACGACTGAACCATAAGACTTTACCTTTATCCCTACTGAATGTCATCGAATTAAATTCAGCTCCATAGTCCAGTCTGTACTTTTGGATCCTAATTCTGTCATTTAGTATGTTGACTGTCCCTCCCAAATTTGTGAAATCTGCAAATTTAAAGAGTGCATTCTCTGTCGAGTCTATCCTTTCAACCAACCATTGACAAAAATGTTAAATGGCACAGGATCAAGGACTGATCCTTCGCATGCTCTGTTAGACTATACAGAAAAGCAGCAACAAATTTTCCTTTACTTAACATTTAAATAACCCGTAATAAAATATTACCTCGATACTTATTTTATTATAATCTATATCTATATTTTAGAACATAATTTATATTTAACTATAATCATTTTCTTAAAAACAGCTTCTGAACAATCCTTCCATCTGGAATCTGCTTCTCTAACCTGCAGTTTGTTGAACAGACTTCCATGTACCTGAGGTTGCCTCACCTTCCTTCACAACCCTATTTGGTCCCCATTTAGAGGACTTTCTGGGGCAATTTACACAAACATTCCCTCAAAAGCTCTTAGAGATTCACATAAGCCAGGATCTGCAGATGTCAGAAGCATCACTTAAGAAATTTTCTACATAAACTTAAAATATGTACATTTTGAACAGACATTAAGGTATAAAGGATATTGGATCTGGAATCAGAGCACATGGGTCCAAGTCTTCGCTCTGCTCCCCCTACAACTTGGGGCAAATCACTTCAGCTCCCGTTCCTCAATTTCCTTATCTGTAAAATTAGAGGATTAGACTAGAAATCCTCTCTAGGTTTTTTCTAGCTTTACTCCTAGCAACAGGGGGAAGGGCTGTCAGGAAAGGAGAGTTTTACTCCCCTCCCCTTCATTCTTCCACATGGCTGGGGGTGGGGGGTACATTGCTGGGTGCAAAGAGATTTTTCTTTTATTCACAGCTTTCAATTGCTAGTACCTCAGCCTCAGGTTTTCACTATTGAACTAGGCATATCTGAGAGGTTTCCCTGCTACCTAAGTGTTTTCTTTTCATAAATGACTGCTAGGGGGACCTTTTCTATTTTTCTCCTTTCATTAGAGTCCTTGTAACACAATGGTGTGTACTTTTCAGTGACTCTGAAATAGCTGACAAGATAAGCAGAATAGCATACTTCTTAGCACCATTAGAGAGATGTGGACATATCTACTGTCTTTAGAATTTACAGGCTTTTAAAATGTATCAGCAGAATTTGTTTTTCTAACACCAATCATCAAACCTGGCAAGTCCCTTTTCTCTCTGCAGAATTGTATTTCCATCTTATGAGCCTCTATCTGAGTTCCCATATTGACTGACAGAGCTGCGAAATGACTGTGCTATTTACCATGTAGCTGTCTTCAAGCCAGGTCACATCCTCCCTTTACAATGATTTTCCACCCACAAGAAACCCATTTGATATGGGTCTTGGGCTCAGCTAAAACCTTAATCACAGAACATTTCAAAATATAATTGGCACTTAGCATAGCTGCCAGAGCACGGTATAAAAAAAAGTCATATTTGTATATACAAGAACTAGAATATAATATAAAATATAATATAATATATCAATATAAAAAACACCAAAGTAGCAGAACCCAAAGAAAATCATCATTCAAGAAAGAAGAGAATGGAAAAAAGGAGAGGAAGAAGGGAGGGGAAACGGGAAGGAACGGGGAAGGGGAAGGAGAGAAGGAGGAGGGAAAGAAAAAGGAAAAGAAAGAGAGGGAGGATGAAAGGAAACAGAGAAAGAAAAAGAGAAAATAGTAAGTCTATATTATTAACTAGTACAAAAATAAAATATTTCTTCATATTTTGGGTAGTTTAAAATATAAACATAGTATACATCTATTTCTCTCTAAGTAAGAAGTTAGATGAAATAAAAGCTTATATGATGGAAACACTAAAATATGTAGTTACATACACACCTTTTAAATTTTTTTTAGTAGTTGCTTACCTCCTACCTCTTACCCTCAAATTCTCAAATCCATTTACTTTTGACAGGCTATTCTAGAAATTAGAGCATATAATATTACAAAAATACAAATATTGCCTTTTCAAAGGATATAAACACCCACCAACATTTTTAATACTTCTGCCGTGTTTTGTGATTTGTTGCCAACTAGCTCTATGGGTGAGTGGGTGGGTATGTGCAGATATACACATATTTATATGTGTACTTATTTGTATGTGTTTTCATATATTTAGATATCAGGTTCCCAAATCTAGTCATTTCCTCTACCCCCACCCCAAATGGTGTACAACATTCTCCAACATATTGGACAGTGTTGTCATAAAAACATAAGTTTTATTAGGATGGTTTGCATAATAAACTAATTCGTGGCTACATGACTGTGCCACAGTACTCAACAACACTTCCATGGAAAGGACTCAAAGACAATGGCCTGTTTACCCAAAGGGGAGGAAGGAGCTTTGGGGATCTGGAGAAAGACAAGCAGCAACTCAAGCTTAATATACTTTTTTTTCTGGACAATTCATTTTCCAGGAGGAAATAAACAATGACAACTTATGTTACAAAGGGCCACAGGACCAGGAAGCAAAAAAGAAAAAGAAAAAAAAAGCAGCCCTAGATCTAGCAAGCCAGTTTTGAAAAGTTGCCCAAGCCTTGTCTAGGACGCCATCTTTGATTCTCCCCACACACAGTAGGTACTTAAAGGCTTATTGAATTCTAACCTGATCAATTTTCTGTCATTCAGGTAAAAAAAAAAAGGTATTTCTCTCAATTTTAGTCCCTAAACAGAGAACATAGATGCCTATGAAATACTTATTTTTGTTTTCCTGTTATCACTTCTCACACTGCGAGCCCACCTTGTCTCAGGAGTTTCAAGAAAATCTCAAGAACATAATAAGAAAACAAAAAAGAATCACCTGTCTTTAAAAAAAAAAACACCATATGCTTCATCATATCCTCAATCCAAGCTTCATGTCACACACTGACGATTAACCGCTCAAACTGACAGTCTTTATTTGCTGGCTCCAGAGGAAATTATTAGGAGAAAAATGAGAAACCTTTATGACTAAGCTACCTTGCATCATCCCATTCAGGAAAATGTGGCATTAATAAAATTTCCTTAAAAGAAGAAAAAAAAGATCCCTAGAGGGAGGTCTGCCTGAGCACGATGTTCTGTGCTAAGAGAAAGAAAACAGATAGAGTATTACTGTTACTGAATTAAATTCAATTAACAAATATTTTCAAGCACTCACTATGTGCAAGGCACTATGGTACTGGATAGAGAACTAGTCCTGGAGTCAGGAAAACCTGATCACATTTTTCAAAGCAACTGGAGTTAAGTGCCTTGCCCAAGGTCACACAGCTAGTTGGTGTCACGTGTCTGAGGCTGTGTTTGAACTCAGATCCTCCTGACTCTAGAGCCAGTGTTTTATCCACTGTGCCACCTAGCTGTCCCAAGGAAAATATGATTTCAAATTCCACCTTAGTTTCTGTGGGCAAGTTATTTAACCTCTGACTGCCTCAGTTTAGTCATTTATAAAATAGAGATAATAACAGCACTTATGTCCTGGGGTTGTTGGGAGGAGAGAAAATATTTGTAAAATGCTATGTAAATGCTAACTACTATTAGGAGGCAGAAATAGGTATATATTATATATATAATATAACAAAATACAACAAAAACAATATAACATATCATAACATAAAGTAATGTAATATAATATAATATAATGTAATATAGATATGATATACACATGTACATGTACATATACATATACACATACATATACATATACACACAACATTACTTTGATCTCAAGGAACTTAAAAAGACCCACAATTATATGATACAGTACCACAAGTGCATATGAGAGGTATAAGCAAAGTATAATGAGATATTTGAGGGAAGACAGAGGAAGGGAGGGAGAGAGAGACAGACACAAAGATAGAGGCAGAGAGACAGAGAAAGACAGAGAGACAAAAAGAGATAGAAAGAGACAGAGAGGAAGAGGAGGAGGAGGAGGAGGAGGAGGAGAAGAAGAAGAAGAAGAAGAAGAAGAAGAAGAAGAAGAAGAAGAAGAAGAAGAAGAAGAAGAAGAAGAAGAAGAAGAAGAAGAAGAAGGAGAAGAAGAAGGAGAAGAAGAAGGAGAAGGAGAAGGAGAAGGAGAAGGAGAAGGAGAAGGAGAAGGAGAAGGAGAAGGAGAAGGAGAAGGAGAAGGAGGAGAAGGAGAAGGAGAAGAAGGAGAAGGAGAAGAAAAGGAGAGAGAAGGGAAAGAAGAGAGAAGAAGAGGAGAAGGAGGGGAGAAAGAGGGGGGGAGAGAGAGAGAGAGAGAGAGAGAGAGAGAGAGAGAGAGAGAGAGAGAGAGAGAGAGAAAGATCTTGCTTGGCTTTATAAAGGAAGTAGGACACCTGACTTTAAATAAAGGGACTTCAGTTGGGTGGTAGAGATGGGAAGAATCCATTCGAAGCCAGAAAGACAAGCAAAAAACACAGAGATGGACAAGAATGGGGCCTAGAGAATTGTTTAAATTAAAGAAATATGGAGTCTGAATGCAGATTAAAGAATACTATGTGCTCTTTTTTTTGTTTTGCTTTGTTTTTTTCTTTCTCATGGTTCCTCCCATTCATCCTAGTTCCTCTACTCAACGCTACTAATGTGAAAATACATTTAATAAGAAATTATATGTAGAGCCTATATCAGATTGCACGCCATCTTGGGGAGGGGGAAAAGGGAGGTGGAGAAAATTTAACACTTATAGAAGTAAACGTTGAAAACTAAAAATAAACAAATATTTTTAAAAAGAATTCTCTAATTTAACTAGAATAGAGTTCACACAGGGGATCAGTATGAGATAAAGCTGGAAAGGTAGATTGTAGCTGGGTTGTAGTGGGCTTTAAATGGCAGGACTAGTTTTTGCCTTGCTTAGTGGGCAATGGAAGAGGAATTCCTCGAGGTTTCTGAATAGAGCAGTGATATAATACTCTGTTAGAAAATATGCTTTTGAGTACACTGAAGGAGGATTTTTCTTTGTTTCAGAAGACTATGCTGTAGATATATTTATTTTTTACTGGGCCTAAGATTTTATTGCCTTGGGGAATTATCCTTGAGGAAACTATTTCTACCAATTTGGGTTGGTATGTATTTTGCAACTTCAAGTCTAAGCTGCCTTAAAGCAGAGATTCTTAACCTTGGGCAGGCTATGTACCCCTGCTCAGAATAATGTTTTTAAATGCATAAAATAAAATACAGAGGATTACAAAAGGAATTAATAATATTGAAATAAAGATGTAATATTTTTCCATCCAAGTTCATGGACCCCTATGAAATATCTCTGTGGAAGCTTTGCTTTAGAGAGATACAGTTTTAAAGAAAAACAAATGCATTATAAAAATTCAGAGCTGCTTCCCCAGCAAAACTTTATATGGCATATTTACTTATGTATTATTTTTTGCATAGATATCCTCCTTTCCTCCCACATTTAAGAAGGACAAGAAAATATTTATTTAATTTCTTCATTTCTTTATGCTTTGAAAAAGCAATTATGAAGGTGAGCAGAAGCTTTTCTAACCTGAAGACACTTTGGACTAGTTAGGGTAGTTAACAGGTTAAATTAAAGGAGCAACAGGTTAATGATTATTGTGTTTGTTGCTGTTGTTTTGGGGGCAGCTAGGTGACAAAGTGACAGAGCACAGGGCCTGGAGTCAGGAAGACTCAGTTTCCCGATTTCAAATCTGGCCTCAGACTCTTACTAGCTGCCTGACCCTGGACAAGTCATTTAGCCCTGTTTGCCTCAGTTTCCTCATCTGTCAAATGAGCTAGAGAAGGAAGTGGCAAACCACACCTGTATCTTGCCAAGAGAACCCTAAATGGGGTCATGAAGGTTTGGACATGACCAACCAATAACAAAAACAGTCTTTTAAAAATATTATTATTGTTTAGGCAGTGAGAAAAGATAGTCAATCAGCACCTACTCCTCCTTCATCTTTATTTAGCCCAACTACCTTTATTCCCATTTTCCTCCCTTTTCCCTACTTTCCTGGGACTGAAGATAAATGGTTATTTTCACTGTCAAAAGCACAACCCCCACCCCCCACCCTCCACCCCCCCACCCTACCCCCCCCCTCCCTCGCAAGCTCCAGGCGTGGGAAACCTGCGGCTTTGAGGCCACATGTGGCCTTCTAGGTCCTTGGGTGCAGCCTTTTAACTGAGTCCAAGTTTTATGGAACAAATCCTTTTATTAAGGGGATTTGTTCTGTGAAGTTTGGATTCAGTCAAAGGGCCACAAATGATGACCTAGAGAACCACATGTGGCTTTGAGGCCACAGGTTCCCCACCCCTGACTAGGTTTATAAGAGCTGACTCCTTCCCCAAGTGAAAAATGCTTAAACTTCATACCTGGAACCTTAAAAAAATATTAAATATAAAAATATATATTATAATTTATATGTATCTATCTATATATAAATATATAATAAATATAAAAACTACCTTTAGGCAAATCATCTCCCTCCTTTCTCTCACAGTTTCTTTCATAACTCAAAGTTAGAAGCATTTACTTCTGGATTATTCCCAATTGTTTGTTCTCATATTTTAGGCAACATGACTGACCCTGGGTGTGAAAAGTGTAGAGATTTGGCATGGATAGAAACAGCAAGGAACACAGTTTGGCTGGCTGGAGATTTCGTGAGGGAGAATAATGGGAAACACATCAAGAGAGAGGAGTTGGAGCTTCAGCTCCCGGGGGTTTAAATGCAAGCTAGGGAGTTTCTATTTTGTCCTAGAAGAAATAGCGAGCCCTTGGAACTTCTTCAGCAGGAGAATACCGTAAGCAGGCCTGTGATTTGGGTAGAATATTTTGGCAGCTGTGTGAATGACACATTACGGAGAGACTATGCAGGGACACCTATAGGAGGCTATTGCAATTATCCAGATGGAAGGTAGCAAGGGTCAGAACTAGGGTAGCCCCACAGGAATGGTGAGAAAAGGATGGATGGGAGAGGTATTCAACAAGACTTGGAAACTAATTTGATAGAAGGGGCTAAAAAAGAGGGTGGAGTGAACAGGTCTCCAAGACTGTGGGTCTGGGTGACTAGAAGAAGGGCACCGTCTTGGAAAGAATGATAAATAGAAGTATGTATAGTACGGTTTTACATACATATGCATATTTGTGTCTAATGGTAGCCATCTCTAGGGAGGGGGGAGGGAAGGGAGAGGGAAAGTATAAAAAGTACACAGCAGAGAATAAAAGAAAATGTAGAAGGAAGTATAGAAAGCAGAGTAGCTTTGAAAACAAGTAGTATTTATGATATGGTTTTTCAAAAAAAAAAGTAAATAGGGTGAAATGTAAATTCATGGTTTTATGGTGAATCTTCTTTTTAGGTTGTGCTGTGTATGCGGAAATGCTCTTTTTTATGTTTTTAGGTATTTAAGTTTAAAATAAATTTTTAAAAATTTTAAAAAAGAAAGTAAGAAAGAAATAGAAGGGTAGGAAAAGGGCAGGTTTAGTAGGGGAAGATAATGAGTTCTGTTTTGGACAAGATCTTAGTTTTAGAGCTGGGAGTAACCTCAGAGGCCACCTAATACAATCTCTCTCATTTTACAGATGGGGAAACTGAGGCCTAGAGAGGTTACATGACTTAACCAAGATCTTACAAGTATCAGAGGTGAGATTAGAACCCAGGTCAACTAGTTTCCAAGTCCCATTCTCTATCTACTGCACCACGTGCTTGAACTTGAAATTCTATGAGACATACAAGTAAAGATATCCAGCGGGCAGTTAGACTAGAGTTCAGCAGGGTGTTATAATGGAAATTTAGGAGTTATTTGTATTTGTTTTTCAGTTGTTCAGTCATGTCTGACTCTTTGCGATCCCGTGGAGCATAGCATGCCAGGCCCTGCTATTCTCCTCTGTCTCTCCAAGTATGCCCAAGATCATGTTTGTTGTTTCCATGACACCATCTATCTATCCCTCTCATCCCCTTTTCCTTTTGCCTTCAATCTTTCCCAACATTAGGGTCTTTTCCAATGAGTCTCATCTTTTCATTATATGGCTAAAGTATTTATGCTTCACCTTAAGTATTTGACCTTCCAGTGAATAACCTCTTTAAGTATGACTGATTTGACCTCCTTGCTGTCCAAGGGACTCTCAAAAGTCTTCTCCAGCATGGCAATTTGAAGGCATTGATTCTTTGGCACTCAGCATTCCTTACAATCCAACTGTCACAGCCATACATTGCTATTGGAAAAACCATAGCTTTGACTGTATGGACCTTTGTCAGCAAGGTGATATCTCTGCTTTTTTTAGTATGCTTTCCAGTTTTGCCATAGCTTTCCTCCTAAGGAGCAAGCATCTTTTAATTTCATGGCTGCAGGTGCCATCTGCAGCGATCTTTGAGCTCAAGAATACAAAAGAATATAAAATCTGACACGGCTTACATTTCTTCTCCCTCTCTTTGCCAGGAAGTGATAGGACCAGTCACCAAGGTCTTAGGGTTTTGTTTTGTTTTGTTTTTTATGTCAAGCTTCAAGCCAGTTTATACTCCTCTTTCTTTACATCTTCTCATCAAGAGACCTCTTAATTCCTCTTCACTTTCTGCTATCACAGTGGTATCATTTGCATATGTGAGATTCTTGATATTTCTCTCAACAACCTTAATTCCAGCTTTTGATTCATCCAGCCTGGCATTTTACATGATGTGCTCTGCACAGATGTTAAATAAATAAGGTCACAATATACATCTTTGTCACATTCCTCTTTCAGTCTTAAGCAGTCTTAAGTGGTTCCATGTTTTATTCTAACTGTTGTTTCTTAGCCAGTATACAGGTTCCTCAGGAGACAAGTAAGATGATCTGGTATTCCCATCTCTTTAATGATTTGCCATGTTTTGTGCTGATGCACACAGTCAAAGGCTTTAATGTAGTCACTGAAGCAGAAACAGAAGTTTTTTTTTCTGGAACTCCCTTGCTTTCTCCGTAATCCAAATGTTGGATCTCTGGTTCCTATGTTTCTTCAAAAACCAGCCTGCTCTTCTGGTAATTCTCAGTTCACATATTGCTGAAGTCCAGACTGCAGAATCTTAAACATAAGTATAGAGATGATAATTAAAGTCATGGGAACCGATGAAATCATGGAAAGTAAAGAAGAGAAGAGAACACAGAAAAGAACCCTGTAGTACATCCACAGCTGGGGGGAAAAGATGGATGATAAGGCTACTCCTTAAGGAGACTGAGAATTCATCAGACTGGTAGGAGGAGAACGAAAAGAAAGAAGTATTACAAAACTTGAAGAGGAAGAGAGTATTCAGGAGGAGGGAGAGGTCACTGGGGTCAAAAGTTGTAAAGAGATCAAGAAGGATGAGGATTTGAAAAATTAGATTTACCCATTAAGAGATCATTGATAATCCCAGAGAGTGGTTTCAGTTGAGCAGGTGGGGTCATAATTCTGCTTTGTAAAGGGTTGAGAAGTGAGTAGGAGGTGAGAAAACAGACAATAAGTAAAGATAGCTAAATATCGTCCTTTGTTTTCTGTAGAAACAAGCACACATCCCACCCCCCCCCTCCAAAATTGAGTCATTTGGGTCATTCTATTGAGTAGTAGTCCTCTTCATCAACAATTTCTGATTCTGGGGGATCCGGTCTTTAATCTAAACAATCCACCTATTTGTCATTTCTGCTTTGCAATCTGACCAGCATCTTCTCATGAGGTAAATAGTCTCCAGAACAGCTTTGCTCCAACCACTAAAACCTCCCTCACCTTCTGCAGAGCTCTTCATAAAATGAACAGCTCTTGTTTCCTTAGAACTTTAAGGTTTGCAAAGCTCTTTCTGATAACAAACCTAGGAAGTAGGCAGTGCTAGCACTATTTTGCAGATTCGTTTATCAATCGGTCGTGCAGGATGAACATAAGTTTCTGCTCTTTGCCCTTTATTGGAACCAGCATTCTGCCATAAAGAACTTCACACCTAGTTCTGTGAAATCGGGCATTTCTGCTATAATCTTCACAGATGTCTCAATCTAATCTAGGCTCCCTTGTGTCTTCTTCGTTCATACCATTGTATTGCCAGAGTTGGTGATCATGATTAATATTCTCTATTATGTATATTCAAATTACAGTCTGGCGAATGTACATAGGATTGTTGGATTCAAGATGGAAAGGCACTTTTTCCCTTGCCTTCTCTTTGTCCCCCCTCTCTCCAACCATGGCTGCCTAGATTCCTTCAGGCCAGCCAAACAGGAAGAGTGACTTGACTGTCCATGCAACTGGGAAGAGCATGGATGACATGGATAACAAGAACACTGACTACAAGCCTTCTAGGGAGTACCTGGAAGACTTCCAGGCTTTGCCATCTTCGTTTCTATTAAGCCCTCTAGAGCCCTGGGCACTGTAATTTATCCTGCTTCTGGACCCCCAGGATGCTCTGGGCCTTCCTATCTGCCCTGCTGCTTCAGCCTTAGAACTTTAAACCTCTCCATCTACCCTGCAGCTGAATTATTTTATATGCATCATCTCCCCCAATTAGAGAGTTGGTTCTTTGAGATTAAGAAATGTGTGTGTGTATTGAGATTAAAAACTATATGTATATATTTTTCCCCATTTGTATCTCCAGTGCTTGAATCATAACAAGCATTTGATAGATGTTTTTCATTCATTCATTTATTTCTACCCCTTCACTATACATTGAAGGAAACAGGTCCAGAGATATAAAACTGACTTGTCCACACAGGCAGTAAGTAGCAGAGCCAGCAATTTTTACTCCGGATCCAATCTGGTTTCCACTATATTATTCTGCCTTTTTCTCTGTAATGCTTATGAAACTCTGGTGTCAGGGCACCCTCGTGGGTTATAGTTTTGGAGGACTTTTCACACATACAAGCCCTCTTGCTTGTACAAACCCAGAGAAACCCTAGCAATATCAGTATTTGGCTCATTTTGTTCTCCCCAAAGGGGATTTCAGGTCTCTGCAAGTGCTCAGGCTAAAGAGAAATAAAACATAGGACTACTTGTATTTAGCCCAGCAAAAACACAGAACAAGATCGTACCTGTGACCTTTGACTATGTAAAAACTCCACTCCCCTCTCTGGAGTATATCACATAGTCTTCCCTTCTGTCCCAATAATGTAGAAATCCAGTGAAATTACTGTTTCTTGGAGGTTCTGCACTATTATTTTCTTATAATATCAAGAACAAGGTCATAGGGTTTGTTTATCCTCACTGTGGATCTATGCCTTAGTTACTCCTTGGTGCCCATGTTTCTCTGCTGTACCAATATTTCCCATACTAGGTTTACTTCTGCCTATTGTGACTCTATTACCAATTCAGTGTCTCCATATGGTGCCAGCTCTTCCCCTTCCTGAAGGCTGTGCAAGCCTCTCTCTGAGTCCGTGAGCAATTACCACATGATTGCAGCCATTTTAGGGAGCAGCCAAGAGAGTTCCTCATGAATAAAGGGAGAGTGGACTATCTGCATGTCTGAGGTCTGAAACTCCCACTTAACATCATATTTTCATTGATTTATTTACTTTAGCCTAGAATACAATGGAAACAAACTCACTCATTTATCTTGGAGGAATTTCAGAAGTGCCCTAAATCCATATAGAAAGTGCCAAATAATCAGCCTAAGCAGTAGCATCACTTCTCAATTATGCTTCACTCCTCTGGTCTCCATCCATCTGTCTGAGAGACAAAGGCAGAGGTTTTTGCTAGGTCTAGCTCGTTACAGACAGCATGTAGCAGGGTGGAGTCAGATTTCTGGAGAAATGAGACAGTTTATACCATCATACAGTAAATGGTATCTCACACGGGGATGTGAAAATTGTACAGGCAGCTAGAGAATCCAGGTGGGGGTTCTCTTACACCATCCCATCCCCACCTTTCTTTCCTAACTACATATTTCCTAAGAGTGAGAACGCAGCTAACATGTTATAGGCCAATGGCTTGGGTCATGATAATATACAACTTCTAGATCTGCCTTCCAGAGTCCTTCCAGCCTGCCACCCCCCAACCTTGAAAGAGACTGCATGAGCTGTAGCCATGCACATGCCCACCATGAGCCACAATGAAATGCATGCCATGTTTTGTACTAATGAGAACAATCCCTCTTGGATTTGTCTTTTATGTTAATCACAAAAACCTTTCTTAATCAATAAGAAAATAGCACTTCCACTTTCTAACTGGGTTTCATTTATATGAAAAGGTTACAAAGGACAATCCAGCACATGCACATTGCAGGCTACGATTATCTCCATGGTTCTGCCAATCCCCCGAACCACAATCTCGCCACATGGAAGTTGTATCTCAATAGTAAACGTAAGAGAAGCTTTCACAACAAATTCTGTAGTACATTCATACTATCCACAGCAATATTACATTCAATCAGAAGACCCTGATTGGGACTACATACAGCTGCTTCTGTAATTAACTTTCCCTTTGTTGTACATGTTATGTCAGACCCAAGGAATGGTCATTAAAGGGGCATGTTCCGGTAGAAGTAATCATACCCTGGACCCTGGAAGTTGGACAGCAACTGAAAAAGAAAATGCAAAGTTTCTCTTGCTGCATAGGCAAAGACAGTGGAACAGACTGTGCCTGAACCCTTATTAATACTAGTTTTCCACCCACTCTTCATTTCAAAAGAAATTCAGTCTTTCCATGCTTTGTTTGTTGTCCGAGTAATTTTATTCGTTTCATGAAAGCAATTTAGAGAGATGCTTCTCTCCTCCTGGAGACAGTAGAACAGAAAGGCAAAGAATAAGAAGCATTGTTCCTGCCTGTGTGATGGTGCTTACCTGACCAATGGGACCCCTGGAAATGTGACAATAACCAGAAGAACGGGATGCAACAAAAAAGAATGCAAATCTGATGAAAATAACTAAGAGCAAAGCCAGAACCACATGTGGTTTTTCTGTGTAATATATATGAAGGTGGCAGGAACTCATGGTTAGGATAGAAAGTGCTATGTAAAGCCTTTTCCAATATATAAATAAAGCTGTAACTTTTCCTGATGTCTACAATAATTTTTTTTAAATCGGTTTACCTAAATAGATTTCAAAGAATGAGCTCCCTTGCCTCTCTTATGCACCTTGATGTACAAAAGACAGAATTCTGATTCTGCATGAATCAGGCAGTCAGTAATCGTGTATTAAGCACCTACTATATGCCAGGGACTATACTAAGTGTTGGGGATACAAAAAGAGGCAAAGACAGTCCCTGACTTCAAGAAGCTTAGAATCCAATGGATGAATGTTGAGGTCCATAAGACAAGACTTAAGGAAAGAACTGTGGTGAAGGAGCAGAGCATATATGGTACATCTACCCATCAACCTGCTGTAGAGATACTGAATAAATCACATGGGGCTAGGGAAAAGGGCAACCAGAATATATGCCATCTTGGAGTGGGCGGGAGGGTGGAAATGGGTAGAAAATTTGTAATTCAACTCTTTTGAAAATCAATGCTGAAAACTAAATATATTAAAGAAATTAAAGAAATTTTAAAAAATCACATGTGGCTCTAAAATGAAACCAATCCAAATCTCAGTAGAGTGTCATTATGTAGAATACCAAGGGATGATGATAACGATTCGTGTTTACTTAGTGTTTCATGGCTACAAAGCACTTTTCATACGTTATGCCATTTATTCTTGCCAAAAATCCTGGGAGGTAGGAAAGTGAGATATTAATAATCCATTTCGTGCGTGAGAAAACTGAGGTTCAGAGAGTTTAAATAACTTGCTCCAAGGCACACAGCTAGTATGCTGTTTTCAGGTAAAACATGCTTTCCAGGACCCAACACTGCCCTGCCAATTTATCTTTACAGTGAGGTAGAGAAGAACAAGATCCATTCCCCCAGTAGACCAATGGCCAAAGACATTAACAAGCAGTTTCCAAAAGAAGAAATATAAACTATCAAAAGCCATATCAAAAAAGTTTCATATTATTAATGATAAGAGAAAAGCAAATTAAAACAACTCTGAGGTTCTACTTGATGTGCACCAAATTGGTAAAATTAATTTCAAAAATTTGCTGATGGGTATATAAGAAGATGGGCATAGAAGTGCACTCCTGTGAATTGGTCCAACTATTCTGGAAAGTGATTTGAATGTATACCAAAACATCTTTAAATTATGACTTTGACTTTTACTATTTATTAGGTATATAACAAAAAAAGGTCAAAGACAGATACAAAGGGCTCAAATGTACAAGAATATTCAGAGGAGTACATTTTCTTGTAACAAAGAATTGGAAACAAATGGGTGTCCTTCAATTAAAGAATGACTAAATACATTACAGTATATGGATGTAATAGCATATTACTATTCTTTCAGAAATGTTGAAAGAGACAAGTTTATAGAAATTTTGGAAGACCTATATGAACAGATATAGAAGGGAGTTAGCAGCAGCAGAAGAACAAGGTATCTAATGACTCTAATAATGTAAAGGAAAACAACTTTCAAAGAATTAAGAACCCTGATCAATGCAATGACCAGTCATGACTCCAGAAGACCGATAATGAAACATGTCAACCACTTCTCTCCAGAGAGGTAATGGACTTGAGGTACATGATGAGGCATACATTTTCTGATATATGCATTTTCAGATATGATATGTGAACTTGTTTTGCTCAACTACATTTATTTGTTACAAAGGAGGGCTTTTATCTTAGGGACAGAGAAGAGTTGTAGGTGGGTAGTAATAGTGGTACAAAAAAGAAGAAGAAGAAAGAAAAGTCAGTTAAACATTAACACCACACAGAAAAGAAAAGGAAGAAATTCTGGAGGAGATAGGGCATGGACAAGCTGAGCTGTTTTTTGACTATCATGTTTAACTTGATAATTTTTTTAGATTGTGCATAATAGTTGCCAGTTTCCTACACAATCCCATTTTCCAGTCCTTTGTATATTAAAATATGTTTGTTGATTTTTTTTTAGTTCATAATTTTAGAAAAAGAAAAAACTACCAGCTACAATGGAAGAACTTATTACGTGTATGACCTCTGGCAAATGACTTTTTGTCTCTGGGTCTCAGTTTCCTCACCCACAAAATAAAGGGTACGGACTAATTTTTTTTTTATCAAATAGATCATAGGAACATAGATTTCATATCTGGAGGAATCTTAGAAGCCACCAATTCCAATCTTTATTTTATAGATGAGGGAACTGAAGCACACAGAGATGAAATGATTTCTCCAGGTCACACAGCTAGCAAGAGTCTGAGATATATATATAGTAAGTGTCTGAGATTTTAAGCAAGATCTGCCTGATTCTTAAGTTCAGTGCCTTAACCATTGTCCAAGGTGTCTACCAAGGGCCCTTTCTACCTCTTAACCTACGATCTAGTATATTTGAGCAAACAAAAATACAAGCATCATACTCCCAGAAACAGTTGTGTCTGAAATCAGAATTCTAGAAATACTTTGTAGCTTTAAAATTCAAATTATAATTCACCAAAGAGTTCTTTTCTATCCCTGGTAAGATAGAAGGATGCAACACGTAAAAATAATGTGCTCAGGAGAGGCAACTTGACTTCTTTAAGAGTAGACTGGCTCACTGATATGCCAGAGTTCCTACGTGAGATCAGCAAACATTGAAAATGAGGAACCCAAGTTCTTTTTAAACGTTCATTGCAAAGACTATTTTTTTTGAATAATAAGTAAAAAGCAAAACTAAGATTTGAGGGAACATTCTTTCACTTAAACAGAAATGGTTCAAAGACAGAAAACAACACATAAATATCAAGAGATATTTTTCTGAATAGAGAAATGTTAATAGTAGGTTAGTGAAATTATCTAGGGATCAGTGCTAAGGTCATATTTATTTCAGATTCTTGTAAAATTTCTGGAAGATAAAAAAATATAAAAGTTCACATATCAATGCAGAATACATTCCCCAAGTGTGCAGATGCAGTAAGTGAATTTTTTAATGACTAGAAATAGATGTCAGGAAGGCTTCATCAAATATAGGTAAAAAGGTGGCAAATGGACTTCAGTCTCGACTAATAAGGCACTGTAGCTAGCAAAAAAAAAAATTAACTATGCTCATAAGATTGGTACTAATAGTAACTATTGTTCAAGCCTGGAAAAGGAATCCAGATAGCCTGTGGGTTATTTCCTCAATATATCAACCCAATGAACTGTGATAGTCAAAAAGGTCAGCAATATTCCAACGTTACCAAAATAGATCTTGAAGAAAAGAAACAGAAAGTATCCAGGATAATTGAGAACAAATTTATCAACTTAAAATTAAAAATTGATCAACAAGCATTTTTAAAAGTATATTTTTATCCATATCCTTTTAAAATATCCTCTACATTTCACTATATCACCCTTCCACTCCTCCCAAAGATAATAAAGGATTTTAAAAGAGGAAGAAAGAAAAAATTATGCACAACTAAGCAATATACAAGTCCAGTATTGTATACAATATTCCACATCCCTGGTCTCATCCCTTGTAAGGGGGGGAGTTGTCTTCCCATAGACTAAATAAGATAGCATATGTAAAATCCTTTCAAAACCCTAAAGAGTATTTAAATGCTACTATTATTGTTAGCTCTTGTTTGGCTATTATAATTTTATGATCATTATAATTTCAATTTTTATTATTTTGTTGTTCTTTCCATTTACTTTCTTGTAAGCATTGCATATTTTTTCCTCAGTTTTGCTTGCTTCGTTTTGCATCAGTTCATGTATCTTTCCATGATTCTCTGTGTTCATTATGTTCACTGTTTCTTCCAGCCCAGGGTTATTCCATACATTCATATGCCATAATTTGTTTAGCCATCCCATTGATAGACATCTACTTTGTTTCTAGTTCTTTTCTTTTTTTTTTGGAGGGGGTAAGGCAGGGCAATTGGGGTTTAATGACTTGCCCAAGGTCACACAGCTAGTGCATGTGTCAAGTATCTGAGGCCGAATTTGAACTCAGGTCCTCCTGACTCCAGGGCCGGTGCTCTATTCACTGCACCACCTAGCTGCCCCTCTAGTTCTTTTCTACGACAAAAACATGCTGCTCTAAATATTTTGGTTGCATGAGACTTTTCTTTTTATTATTGATATCCTTCAACAACATTTATTAAATACTTATTATGTGCTGGGCACTATGTGAATTTGAGTAACTGGAAGTATGGTGGTTTCCTCAATAGAAATAGGGAAGTTTGTGTGCAATGACTGACTGATAGACTTAGCTCCTCTCAGCAACGCAACGATCTGAGACAATTCCAAAGGACTTATGATGGAAAATGCTATCCATATCCAGAGAAAGAACTATGGGGTCTGAATGCGGATGGAAGCATGCTCTTTTCTTTTTTTGTTTTTTTTTTTCTCATGGTTTTTCCCTTTTGTTCTGATGCTTTTTTCACAACTAATGTGGAAATATAGTTAATATGATTGTACATGTATAACCTATGTCAGATTGCATGCCATCTTGGGGAGGGGAGGGGAGAGGGGGAAAATTTAGAATTCAAAATCTTATAAAAGTGAATGTCAAAAACTAAAAATAAATAAATTTTTTAAAAAAAGAAATAGGGAAGTTTGGAAGAGGGTTGGGTTTGAATAAGAAAGATGAGTTCTGTTTTGGACATGAAGAAGCAGAAAACAAAAATTCAGACCCTTACCTGAAAATATGAAATCTGAGAATGGACAGTTATTGAACTATGAAGAGATAAACATAGACATCCCCCACAAACCAGAATGCTAGAGAGAACAAGCTTTCCCTAAAAGATCAGAGGATGTAGAGCTTTTTAAGACAAATAAAAGATAGTAAAAGTAAGTAGGAAACAAATGAAATCTGTCACCCCCAAGAAGTTGTATTGATCAAAAGTATAGAGAGGTTAATGGATCATTTAGCTAAATTCAGGGTTAATAGATCCCATATGAGCTACTAAAGGATGTTACCTCCCAACATTCCCCTCGCTACGGCCTTCCAAAGTCATGAAGTAACTTGGAAGTAACCTGGATTTATCTTAGTAGGAAGCAGCTAGGTGGCTCAGTAGATAAAATGTTGGGCCTAGAGTCAGAAAGATCTGAATTCAAATTCAGCTTCAGATACTTACTAGCTGTGTGATCCTGAATAAGTCACTTAACCTCCGTCTGCCTTAATCCACTGGTGAAGGAAATGACAAACCACCCTGGTATCTTTGCTGAGAAAAACTCATAGACAGTATGGTTCATAGGGTTCCAAAGAGCATGATACAATTCAACAATTAGTAAACCATAGCTTTAGTAAACCGCTGCTCTATCCCATCTCAGCTCTGGGTATACCTCATCAGTTAGTTCCGCTCTGTGGACCTGGTATCTCTAGGCCTCTTGAACTCACATCCACCTCCAGGCCCAGATATATTCATTTTGAAACTAATATTTGGTCACCTCTACTCAGAAAAGTAACACAAAACAGAACAAGTGCCTAGGACTCTGAAACCCAGTCTCAGGCTCTCCTAGGCATGACATGCATTTTTGCTTTTGTGTGTTTGTATCAGTAACTTAGGTGGGACTTTTTTGCTGTTTTCTCTTTTGGAGCATTTATTTAATCAAGTGCCCTTAATGAGTCCAGCCTTTGTTTCTTGGATTAAATTAGGAGGCTTTGAGGACCTGCTTACCTCAAGGGAAAGCCTAGTTTACATGGGTTTGAGTCCCATGCTTGCGACACTTCTAGGTCACGTGGGTTTGAGTCGCGTGTTGTGACATCCTTTGACCCTGAACAGGGTATATAAACTCAGAGGTTGGCGTTTTTCCTTTGGGGCTCTCACTCACTGGAAGAGTGGCATGTGACTTGAAGAGACTCTGGGCAGCCACTGTTAAGAGCCCCCTGGCTTGTAACTATGGTAACTGGTAACTATGAATTATGATTTGAATCAAGCAAGGTATGTCTGTTGATATTTGTAATTTCTATTTGTATTTACTCTGAAGTTCAGGGTGCTGGCTTTTCCTCCTGAACTGAGTTTTATATACATATACATATACATGTATATATATATATATGTATATGTATATATGCATGTGTGTGTGTATCTATGTATGTTTGATTAAAGTGAGATTGTTAACCCCTTAAAGTTACTTTCCTTAGTAAAGCAGATCGAAGAATCTTGTTGCTGGTCTTGTTGGGTCTTATACCCCTACAGCAGCTGCTAGCCACATTGTTGTTACAGTGTTCATGGCCACTCTATGACTAGTGGGGAAAAAGGTTGAGCTTCCCTTTCTTCATTGCCCAAGAGAAGTGTCATGGTCATAGGATATGAATAAGTGGTTTTCCAATGAAGAAATCAAAACAATCTATAGTCATATAAAAATGCTCTAAATTGTCATTGATTAGAGAAATGCAAATTAAAACAACCTTGAGATATCATTATATATATTTTATATATCATCATGTTATATTGGCTAAAATTATAGAAAAGGAAAGTGACAAATATTGGAGAGGATGTGGAAAAATTGGGACACTAATTCATTATTGGTGGAATTGTGAACAGATCCAATCATTTTGGAGAGCAATCTGGAATTATGCCCAAAGAGCTATTAAACTGCCAATACCGCTACTTGGTCTATTTGCAAAGATGATTAGGGAAAAAGGAAAAGAACTTGTAGATACCAAAATGTTTATAGCAGCTCTCTTTGTGGTGGCAAAGAACTAGAAATTGCAGGGATGCCCATCAATTGTGTAACGGCCAAACAAGTTGTGGTACATGGTTGTGATGGAATACTACTATGCTATAAGAAAGGATGAGCTCAAAGATTTTAGAAAAACATGGAAAGACTTGCACAAAATAAGGAAGAGTGAAATGAGCAGAAACAAGAGAACATTGTCTATAGTAACAGCAATATTGTTTTAAGGAAGACTTTGAGCAAATTATTTCGACTATTATAAATACCCAAATTAACTATAAAGGACATATGAAGATGCTATCTTCTGCATTCAGAGAAAGAACTAATAAGTAGAAGTATGTGTAGAACTATATATATATATATATATATATATATATATATATTCACACACATATATATGTATGTATATATACCTATTTGTGTCTAATGGTAGCCATCTCTAGGGCAGGGATGGAAGGAGGGTGGGAAGGAGGAAAAAAAGGGAAAAAAAGAAATTTTCATGATAATTTTGTTGTGTATTTGAAAGGAACAGCAAGTTGTGCATAGTAGATTTGCAGTTTCATACGCAATCATCTTTTTTATTGTACTGTTATGGAAATGCTTCCTTTATTCCATAAATTGAAAAGTTTTTAAAAGTCTCAGAGTGACATGATAACACTGAGAGGACAGAAGGAAGAGAGTGCCAGGAGTGGAGTCACTTCCTTTTAAAAGGTTTACTGAGTCGTCAGCCCTTCCTGCTCAGTGACCAATAAGGCGATTGCTTCCTCATCCTCAAAGCCCCTTTTAGTACTGAGTACATATGGCCGGATTGAGGTAGACAACGGCTTCATCATACCCAAAACACCCAGTTATTGAACTAGCAGACAAGCCAAGACGTTGGCTGGGAAGCTCCGTGCCACCCCCTGGTTACATTAGTGCTAAATTGCCGTAGATCCATTTAAAAGCTATGGAGAATGGGCTTACTGTACACATATAGCTGAAACAATCATCTCCTCCCTACTCTAAACCCAGATATTTAGCATCTGGACATAGGACATTATACTAATTAAGACACTCTACTTCCACTCATTACCACAATGCTCATAAGCAATGCCACTCCTCTACTCTTCCTAAATATCAGGGTCCAGTGTTACCTTAATTTTTATTTACTGTCTTCCCCATCATAACCCTTGGCCTTCACAAAGATGCTGTTTCTCCTAGGGTTCATATCTAGGTCATACTCCCCTTTATCTCTTGGTAGTAGATACAATTGATCGTCATTCTCATCCCTTTTTCTTTGTTTCTTCTCTGGTCCAAATAAATTCTTTAGAAGGTAGCCAAACAAAAGTTAGAAGAATTGAAGAACAGTTATAATAGCTTTTCAAAAGCCAACATGTATCTTATCGGGCTATTGTTGGATATGACACAGTTCTTACTCAGGCCTATTTTGCTCCCTCCTTGGTCACTATGAAAGCAAGGAGATACTAAAACAGTCAGGTAACACGCCAGAACTTTTGAGGGTAAATATACAATGTTCTACCAAATGCCATTAGCTAAATCAGTATCAGAAGCTAGAAGCCTTCAGCTATCTGGAACCCTTAATGAACACTGTTATTCTACACCAGGCCTGCACAACATAGGCCCTAGGGCAGCTTGTAGCCTGCTGAAGGATTTCTGGCAGCCTGCAAAAAATGTAGGGTTGCCACCGCGCACTCTTCCGTTTGTCACATGACCCACTGCAACCAACCATTGTCAGTCTGTCTCTAATCTAACCTATCTGCAGCCCAAACCTACTGCTAAGTTGTGCAGGTCTGTTCCACACATTTATACATTTGTATGGAAAAGTTCTAAAATTACATTGTCTATTTCCCTGCCTACTCAAGTAGATTGTTGAATGTAATTTAATTACATTTAATTTCTTGATTACTCAGAATAATCATTATGAACATCTTGTTGTATGGTACTATAATGTAGTGATACTTTCAGGATTTACTGAATTATATACAGAATTCTGATCCTGCACCTAATGGCCTCATATTGCTGTAAATTCTGAATTCTTGGATCTGCTTTTTACAATTTTTCCTGTCTTCCTTGTCTTTATAAGGAAGAGGTTAGAAATTATACTTGTGACTTCCCTGATATAGAGAACTTCCAGGTGAGAAAACACAATCTACAGTACAGATAGGCAACTTCTCTGCCATTTTTGGTATTAAAGGATTAACTGGAGCTCTGGAAGGTTTAAATGACTTGTCCAGGCACACATAGCTGGTATGGACTTGAACCTGAGTCTTCCAGGCTCCAAGGTCAGCTTTCTATTCACTCTGAAATTAGCCTCTTAGCTCTCATTGCTGTTGGTATATGTTCATTCGCTACCCTTCTAAACTGCTGTGCGCTGAGAGACCAGGAAACTCAGCTTATTAGAACTATGTATAAAATGAAAAAGTAAGGCTCTGAAGGGCTTCCCAACGAGTAAACTCAATATGCTTTTAGAATACGGACTTTGTGGCATTTTACTAATTTTCTCTTTCTGTGTGGTGTTATGGATGGATTAGCTTACTAAGGAGTTAATGTCTAGATGGGTGAGGTACCACCATATTAGGCTAGATCAGGGGTTCTTAGCCTTTTTTGTGCCTTACCAGAATAATGGTTTAAATAATTGAAGGAAATGCTAAATTTCAGTTAGAGGTTAATGAAAATAAAGGTGTCATTTTTTTTTTCTGATTTGAGTTTACACACCCCCTGTAATCTATCCCTGAATCCCCAGGGTAAGAATTCCTAAGCTAGCTGGATCATTGGTCTGACCCTGTAGAGCGTTTCTTATATCTTAACATCATTGAATTGTACTGGTTTAAAATATGTGATACAATAGTAGTTACTGTCTACTTTGGGGGGTCAGGCAAATGGTAAAGTCCAATTATTTCTCATCTTATGGAATAAAATAAACAATAGTAACCATTTTGAGTAATTTTTAATGACACAAACATTTCCAGATTCAATAAACACACAGAAGAATACGTTGTTACATAAGTGAAACATGTTCAGGAAGGACTAGTACCTATTGCTAAGGCCTTTTCAGGGCTGCTCATCCATGTTTGGTGTCCACTTGTCACCCAACTCTCAACTATTGTGGCTCTAAGAAGCTGTAGCATGCAAAAAAGTCACACCCCAATAAAACAGTCTCACAGACAGCTGAACAAAGCATGTGAAAACTTTCCCTGGCGGGATAGGTGCATGAGAACAGTTTATTCCAACAGCCATTAAGAAGGCTGAAGCAGGCTCTGTAGAGTGCTTAGAGCTTGGTCAGACACAGAAGACACCAAGGTCATCCACTGTATCCCAGGCCATCGCCAGTCATCCTGATTTTTGTCTTGCCACTGGAACTTTGATGATGCTAGAAAAAGAGACTGATGCTAATGACTTTGTGCAACTCTGACTCACTGAAATCTAATTCACTCCCAAGTCAAGACATCATCCTGTGATGTTATTGGTCTTCTTCCAAATGAAGGACAAACTAGAACAACTCTTAGAGTAGTCAATGTTGCCGTCTTACCTCCTTACCTGCCCAGAAATGCCCTGTCACAAGGTATGGAACACTGTCATTGAACAGCAGACTCCTATTTCTTGAGTAAGTCTCTTCATTGGCTGCCCCACTCCAAGGACAGAAAATATCAGTCAATGTTGTCACTCTATAGCCTCTAGCTTATCATAGATTGATACCTTCACCAGTAATTTCATTAATTAATACTGTTTCTCCAGGAGGAATACTTTTTTCAGCAATTTCATTTCCTGAAATTGTTCCCTCTAAATCTTGACTTTTACCCTGCAAACTCCTCAGGCTCTGGACAGATCTGAGTTCTCTTCTGTTTCTTGGGGCTATTTCCAATAGTGAGTCTTTCCCCTTTTCTGTTCCTGTTTACCATAGATGATTCTCTACTGCTACTCGAAAATAAGTACAGAAGTGTTCCCAGTGGAAAATAGGCCCTGGTGAGTTATCAGGGGGTAAACTCAGGATGCAATAACAATAAGTTTATTCATCCAATGAGGTTCTTTCCCTCACTTTCATTCACCCTACATATCAAATTAGTCACCAAATCTTACTGTTTGCTCTTCTATCCCACCTAAATCAACAGGACACAGCCCTATCATAATCACAAACTATAAAGGGCCACAGTTATCATGTTTCTCCATTCACACAGCCATAGGCCCAATTTAGGTCCTCACCACCTTACCTGTACCATTGTCAAAAGCCTCCTATTACCTATTGGGGTTTATTGGATAGATTCTTTCCTCCCTCCCTTCCTTCCTTCCTTCCTTCTTTCTTTTCTTCCTTCCTTCCTTCCTTCCACAAAACCTTAAACCCAGTTCACTCTGAAGCTCATGAATAGGTCCCAGCCCAAGCTCCACAAATTTCCATTGCATACTGGGCCATCTCCAGTCATCCTGATGAATATCTGGTCACTGAATCCAGATGGCCCTGAAGGAGAAAGTGAGGTTGGTGACCTTGCACAGTCCTCCTTCACTCAAATCAAAGTCAACTGCAAGTCATGTCATCATTTCCCTGATGCCATGGTCCTCTTTGAAAACGAAGGACAAACACAACCTATTACCCTCTGGGATCAAATAGAAATATCCTGACTGTTATCTCTGGGATCAAATATAAACGCCTCTGTTTGGCATTTAAAAGTCTTTATTTACAATGTGATACCATACTACTTTTCTAGCCTTCTCACGCATTACTGCCCTCCATGCCTTCTACAATCCAGTCATACTAGCTGAGCTACTGTTCCACACACTCCCACCTCTATGCTTTTGCACTGTCACTTTGTCGTTTCAGGAAACCCCGAGAGCTCCCTGATGCCTGTTCTAACAAACAACATTCTCTCAGCATCTAAGATTCTTACATCTAGCCTCCAAGAATTTCCAGCTGTCCTCTCAACCTACTCCCTGTCCCATTACCTTCTTGAGAACAGTAAAATTAATGAGATAATTTCTCAAGGCGTTATTATGGCCAAAGATTCCATGATTTTAAGTATAGTACACATAAAATTTTGAGTTTGTCCCCACTGAATTGGTGGTTACGTTCCCTCCTGACACATTCTGGGTGTAGCCTACATGATCTTTTGGGGGTCCCCACCCCAACTCCCACTCACATCGACAAATTGGATCCCCAGAGAGCAATTACATCTCTTCCTCACAAATCTGGAGCTCACTCTCTCCTCTATACCTTAGTCCCTGCGGGGAAGGAGCTCGAGCGTAATGTTTCTGCTACAGACATTTCTCCCAACACTGAGTTCTCTTCCAGGTGTGGCCTGCAGATGCAGGCACTCCTTTGCTTACAGGTCTCGGTGTCTCAGCTGCTTGGTTGATTGGGGTGGGGCTGGGCTGGGTCTAGCTCCTCAGGGCTGAGGCAGCTGTGAGTATTGTCAAACTATGTTAGCTTTTCTGACCTTTAAAAGCTCACAAGGTCATTCCCTCTCTAATCATTCACCTAAAAACAGGAAAGAATAAACACAACAAGGGCTGAGGCAACAGCAGGGCCATGTGTTCATGAGCCACGTGTCACCCTGGGTGAGGAGAACAGGCTGCTGGCACTACCTCTCTCTCCCCACCTGGAAGCTTAAAGGAGTGTGGGCTTCTTATGGCCACCAGGAAAGGGGGATTTTCTCTACTGGGGCCTTTTGTATATACTCTTCAGTTTTAACTCAGCAGTCAACCAAAAGGTCTTTCTTTTCTTCACCTCAGTAGGTGGACAGAACACAGTCACAGAATACCCGAGCACGTTCTGAAGGGGATAGCCAGGCACCTCCATTCCACATCATCCCGTACTTTCAGGATCAGATTCACCAAATATCCACATGGGTTCCCTGCATATACTCTCCAGGCCCTCATAGACCAGTCCTCCCTTACATATGTATCTGCAGAGGCAAATGGCTATGTGATAACAATAATAATGAGCTCAAATTTATAGCTTACTATGTGTAGGCACTGTGTTAAGTGTTTTACAGTTACTATCTCATCTGATCCTTACAACGACCCTGGGAGGTAGGCTATTATTACCTCCATTTTACACATGAGAAAACTGAGGCAAACAAGAGCTGACTTGCCCAGGGTCACACAGTTGACCCCAAATTTAAACTCAGGCGGTCCTGCCTCCAAGTCCTAATCTCTATCCACTGTTCTACCTGGTGGCCTACCTCATCAATCCCTACCCACGCCCACCCCCACCCCAAACTTCCCAACTATTTTCTTCTATTTAAAAAGCTAAGAACTCCTGTATTTTCAGACTCCTCTATTATGTCACCGATTGGAGTAGGCGGCCAATGAATGAAAAATATTTCTAACTATATAGTTATTATTCACGTTTTTCCTTTGCTATAAAATGCTGGACTAAAGCGAGCTTGACCAAATGTTTACAAAGAGACCATAAGACATCTAGCAGTTACTGATCTGGGCTTGTCTAATAGAAAGAGCCTTGAACTTGGAGTCAGAAAACCTGATTTCAGCTGCCAGTTTTGCAATTGAATAGATGGTAAAGGTGAGCACTTCATATCGCCTCTATGACAACCTTTACATCTCTCATCTATAAAATGGTAGCTCTAATGTGAGAGGTAGTAGATAAGCAGTGTGAGAAGTGTTCTCTCATTCGTTATAATTCTTCTATACAACATGACTAATGTGAAAATGTTTAATAGGAATGCATGTGCAGAGCCTATATCAGATTGCAGGCTGTCTTGGGGAGGGAAGGGGAAAGGAGGAGGAGAAAATTTAAAATCCATGGAAGTGAATGTTGAAAATCAAAAATAAATAAACTAATAAAAAATAATAAAATAAAATAAAAAAGAAGTAGCTTAGTGGATAGGGAGTCAACCTTAGAGTTTAAGAAGACCTGGGTTCAAGTCCCACTATTGGTATGTACTGATTATATGACCTTAGAGAAGTCACTGGACTTCTTGGTGCTCCCAAACAACTCTTTTTTCTTCAGTATTTTTTTGGGTCTCCTTTAGCAAGTCGTTGACTTGTTTTTCATGGTTTTCTCGCATCCTTCTTATTTCTCTTCCCAATTTTTCCTCTATTTTTCTTACTTGACTTTTCCAAATCCTTTTTGAAGTCTTCCATGGCCTGAGACCAGTTCATATTTTTTCTTGGAGGCTTTTGATGTAGGTTCTTTGACTTTGCTGACTTCTTCTGGCTGTATGTTTTGGTCTTCTTCGTTACCAAAAAAAGATTCCAAAGTCTGAGTCTGAATCTGAGGTCATTTTCACTGCCTGTTCATGTTTCCAGCCAACTACTTGACCCTTGAGTTTTTTGTTGAGGTATGACTGCTTCTAGAGTAGAGAGTATTTTGTCCCAAGCTCGAGGGGCTGTGCTGCTATTTTCAGAGCTACTTCTACACAGCAAGCTCTGCCACACCAGCGCTCCTTCTCCCTCAGGAACCGCCAACCAGGATTGCGGCCCATATCCAGGCAGGGAAAAGCAGGCTTTGCACTCCTGCTCTGATCTGCCACTTAATTCCTCCCACTACATGGGCCTGGGGCCAGAAGCAACCGCAGCTGTAGCTCTGGAAGCAGGCTCAGAGCTGCACCACCTGCGTGCCCAGGGTGGTGGCCAACAGCTAACTCTTTTCACTCCGTCCCAGCAGCTTTTCCCACTAACCTTGTCTGTTGTCTTTGGCATTTGTGGGTGGAGGAGTCTGGTAACTGCCACAGCTCACTCATTCAGGGTGCTACGCCTATTCGGCCCAGCTCCCAAGTCTGGTTGGTCCTGGCGTGGCCCACGCTGGGCTGTGCTCCATTCTTCTCCCAGCTCCATGTGGTAGACCCTTCCCAGCGACCATCCAAGCTGTCCTGGGCTGGAGCCCTGCTTCCCTTTGCTATTTCGTGGGTTCCGCAGCTCTAGAATTTGTTCAGAGCCATTTTTTATAGGTGTGTGGTGGGACGTGGGGGGGAGCTAAAGCAGGTCCCTGCTTTCCAGCTGCCATCTTGTCTCTGCTCTCCCTCCCCCCACAAACAACTCTTAAGATCAGAAATTGTAGGACAAGGGCTTTGTAGAATTTCCTCACCAGAAGTGCCTTGTGTCATTGGAATCACAGGATTGGTTAAAAAAAAATCAATAAACATTTATTAAGTGCCTACTATGTGCTAGGAAAAATATACTATCAAACTTATAGGGATGTTGTGAATAAAGCCTTTTTTCAACTACAAAGTGTTATAAAAATGTTAGTCAAGTCAACAAGTGTTTATTAAGCAGCTACTATGTGTCAAGCACTGTGCCAAGCAAAGGAAATAAAAAGACAGGCAACAACCAGTCCCAGCTCTCAAGGAGCTCAGTCTAATACAAACAGGCATATACAAACAATGCAGAGAGAGGATAATTTGGAGAAAATCACCAGAAGGAAGGCACTAGCATTAAGGTGGATGGGTCAAGGCTTCTTGTAGAAAGGAAGATTTTATCTAGGACTTGAGGGAATCCAGGGAAGCCAAAAGACAGAGATTAATAAGATAAAATTAGTAAGATAATAATATATGCCAGGTACTGTGCTAGGTGCTAGAGATACTAAGACAAAACTGAAACAATCCGTGCCCTCAAGGAGCTTACATTCTATAGAGAGAGACATCTACATATACAAGAAGTACTATATACACAATAAACTCAATGTAATTTGCAGGGGAGACACTAGCAATTGGGGGAGAGTCACGGGACTTGAGCTGTGCTTTGAAGGAAACTACAGCTTCTCAGAGGCAGAGGCAAGCAGGGAGTGAATTCTAATCATGTACAAAAGCATGGAAGTAGGAGATGGAATACTGTCTGTGACTACCAGGAAGAAGCCAGTCTGATTGGACTACAGAGTACATGAAGGGAAGTCATGTTTAAGTCTGGAAATATAGATTGGTCCCCGACTGTGAGAGGGTTTTCAATGAGCATTACAGAAATTTGTATTTAATCTTAAAGGTAATAGGTAATAGCATTTGAACATTGAGGATGTACTGGCTCTGTCTTAGCATAGTGTGAGGCACATAGTAAATAATAAGTAAATATTACGTTGTAAATGTACGTTGATACAGCCATATGCAAGACACCTTGGCAGTAAACTGATTGATTCTCTTAAAATTTTTAAGGCATTTTTTGCCTTTTCAGGCATTTGAATAATTTTATAGTTGCTAACTCTGTATTACTGCACCGTATTCTTTCTTTCTTAGGTGATTATAGGGCCATACATTTCCAGCTAGAAAAGATCTTAGAATCCACTCATTCTATAGATGAGGAAACTAAGGTACAAAAGAATTCAAATGTCTTGCCCTGGGCCGCACAGTTAGAAAGCATCTGGAGCAGGATTTGAATCCAGGTCTCCTTAACTTCAAATGCAGTGCCTCAGCCACTATGTCAAACAACCATTATATTTTTCTACCCCTTATGTTGTTGAGATACTAGGGCACTGATTCCAATAATGAAATATTTCCAAAGGCCAGAATCAAGCTAATAAACGGATCAGTCAATCAATGAGCATTTATTAAACACTTCCTATAGAACATGTCATCTCTTTAGTCCTGGTTTGGTGCTTTATTGACCAGACCAAGAAACGCTGCTCTGTGAACATTGCTGCGATAATAACATGTAAGTAGAAACAGCAGTCCCTGGGAAAGATCACAGATCAGGGTGTGGTAAAAATCCAGAAATTATGTCCCTCCCTTTGTGGGTCAAGCATCTGGCAACATCCTACAAATAGGTTCTCGAGCCAGGATCCACTGTGTAGAGCTCATCAGTTCTCACAAAGGTTACTATGAGATTTTGGCAGCTGCCAATTTTCTTTTGTAAAGTGGGTGTTCTAACTCCTCATAAAAGTCTTCCCTCCCACTCTACTTTTTTTTTCCTCTCCTCCCGCGCACTCCACACCCTACTGCACACACCCTCCCACTTCTGCACAAACACAACTACATTCACCGCTCCCTCATACATATTTTACACACAGCCCCTACCCCTCCTCCACCTCTGCACACACCCACATACTCTCTTTCTCAAATACTTAATCCATCTTTCCTCTACCCCATATCACACATACAGTTATCTTTCTCATGCTCTCATACTTTCCATCTCTCAACTTTCCCATAACCCTTGATCTTACCCAGAGCCTCCTTCAGCTCACAATCTCCTCTTTATCCCACCAGACTGATACCCACATTTAATTTCCTCCTTAGGCCTGGGACTCCTGAGACTGTGATGCTGATTTAAGGATTCATACCCTGAATATCCCAAATCTGGAGCTGTCATAAGCAGGAAAAGAGCCAACATACATGTGCCTGCCTGCTTCTCTCCTTCTGCTAGATGAGGAGGTAGCCTGGAAAGAAGTTGGCATTCAGCCATATTTCTCTGAACTAGAAAACCTCCTCCTTTTCTCCCTCTCTAGCTTCCTGTAGGAACCATGCCAGGGTCTACGGTGGCGGCAGCCAACCTCAGTCCCCTTTTCCAGCCCTGCCGATAATTCTCCTAGATATTTCTCAGACTCAGTATGAGGTCTGCAGGACCAACTGTCTAAAGGGCTTATAGCCTTTCCAAATGATCATGATGTCACTCAATTCTGAATAGTATAAAAGAGGAAGGAAAGGGGGATGGGAATGTGATTAGATTCAATGAAAAATTCACAAAAACTAATTTTGAAATGAATTATTCTCATAATACTTATTGGGCAACATGGTGAAACCGATTAAGGCCTAAAAGTGGACAAGCCACACAAAGTGGACAGAACACTACTGTTTACCAATTCTTCACCTGCCATAGTATCTGAGTGACCCACTAGGACTTTAATCTCTTTGGCCATATAATTTCCCACCACTATCTTGCTGTTTTTCCTTTTTCTTGTTGAGACTGCTGGGAGCGTAATTAGAGGCATAGGAGAACGTAATTATAAAGACAAATGTGTCTCCTCTCTTCCTTTCACATTAATGTCATTTGTAATTTCGCTGAAGGACATTCACTTCTGGTGAGTGGATGCTCCAACTTTTAAAAGGACAATTATTATTTTCATTAAGTGATGTTTTTCAAGCTAAACACTAAACACAGCCAGCAGCATTGTAGTAGAGATAATAGACTTTGGTGGATTTGTAGCTTCATCAATGCGGGTACTCCCTCTGGTAATGCAGATAAAAATCATCCTTCCCCTCTTTGTTCATGTTTTCTTAAAATTTTCCATAGAACTTGTTCTCTTCCTATCTTGAGTGTACCAGTATTATTACTTGGCCTGTCCATCTTTTGTTCCTTAACCTTTCTATGTAACCAACCCACCTCCTTTTCTGGTGGTGTATCTCATAAAATCAAAGATTCTCATAGTTGGAAGTGATCTCAGAGGTCATCTACTCTAACTAGTATTTGACTAGTAATCCAATAATCCAAAAAACATGAATTAAGTGCCTACTATGTACCAAGCATTGTGCTAAGTGTTGAGGATACAAATTAATAAAAAGGAACATTGTCTTGCCCTCTAGTTGCTTACAATCAATCTAAAGGGGGAGACAACAAGCAAAAGGAGTCAGGAAAGGGGGGAGGGAATGGGACACCAGAGGGCATCTTGTTCCATATAGTTGAAACCAGGCAGGGCAACAGATTCAAAGTGGATTGAGCTGAGGGTCCAGTTTCTGCCTTCTACAATGGAAGGCATCGGGAGGAGTTTAGTACTCTGCCCTCCAGCCCTCCAATCAGAGAACAGAGGATAAGGGAGGTGGTATCAATCAATGCTTGAGCTGGCAGCACAATGTTCAGTTAAGAACGGGACAGCTAGGTAGCACAGTGAATAGAGCACTGGCCCTGGAGTCAGGAGGACCTGAGTTCAAATTCAGCCTCAGACCCTTGACACTTACTAACTGGGTGACTTTGGGCAAGTCACTTAACCCCAATTGTCTCACCTCCCCCCCTCCCCAAAGGGAGGAAAAAAAAGAAGTAATGAGCTTAACCTGGGAGGGACATCTTGTTCCATAGAGTTGAAACCAGGCAGGACAGCAGATATAAATTGGAATACCTACAATGTCCCTGGCAAGCAATCCAACAGCTTATCCTCAATAATGAACTACACACAAGCTGCCATTGGGCAGAAAGGCTTCTTAATGAATTAGCAAAGATGGAAATATTTCATTTTGTGGTTGCTGTGTCAAGGGATAAAAAGGAGGAGAGTTGAGGAATAAATAGGAGACTAGCTGGAGAATAAATATTAATCCTGGGAAAAATTTCAGGGTGAGCTGAGCTTTTAAAGGATGTTGAATGGACAGAATTGTATCTTTATCTTGTGAACTGTCCAGTGCTTTTGCTTAAATAGCAATACCCTCTTGGAATCTTGCTCATTAAATTTGTGTTGTAGTCGTGGTGGTAGTCGCTGGCCAGCAACAATAAATAAGTCTGATGGCTCTAGGTAGCGTTTATTCATTCCCTCGTGTTTTTAGCTGATTGACGATCAATAGGTTTTCCTGCTGTTCTTCGTAAATAACGACACTACCGTATTTCCCCATGTATAAGATGCAAGTATAAGAAAAATTTGGAGTCTAAAAACTGGGTGCGTCTTATACAGTGGTTGTAGATTTTTTTACTTGCATTTCCCACTTTTTCGCATTTGTTGTCTTTGTGCTCATTATTTCGCATTTGTTACCAGTATATTAGGTTACACTTTGCCACGTTCTGCCCAGAAATGGCTCAGAAAAGATTTTCATACAGTCCTGACTTCAAGTTAAAAGTGATCTAGTTTGCAAAAGTGAATGGAAATTGTGCTGCTGAATGCAAGTTTGGTCCTCCTCCAACTGAGAAGACAATCTGAGACTGGCTACAGGAAGAAGAAACCCTACTGAAAACACCGAGGCAGAAGGCCATGAGAAGCAAGTCCACAAAATGGCCTGATTTAGAGAGGGAATTGAAGATATGGATTGAAGAGCAAAGGGCAATTGGAATAACTGGGTCCAAAAAGGTGGCTCAGCATGAGGCAAGAATTGCTGATGAAAAAAAGAAGTTACTGATTTCAAAGGAGGACACAAGTGGTGCTTCAGGTTCATGAAACGGGATGGACTAAGCATGAGTACACGCACCACACTTGCCCAAAAGAATCCTGAAAGCTATGAGCAGAAGGTCCTTGTATTTCATCTTATTATTGTATGAATTTTATGATGAATAAAACGTGAGTTCAATAACTTTATGTAATACATTTTTTTTCAAATTTCGGGCCCCAAAATTAAGGTGTGTCTTACACATGGGGTAATACAGTATATCTGTGGTGTTTGTGCCTTTGCACAGGCTGGCCCTGATAGCTGGAATGTACTCCCTCCTCATTTGCACCTCTTAGAATCTCTCATTTTCTTCACAGTTCAGTTTAAGCATTACCTTCTACTGGAGTCCTTTCGTGATCCTCCCAACTGCTAGAGCCTTACCACCCTCACTCCCATTCCCCCAATAATCTTGTCTCTATGTATAGCCAGCCAGTGTTGTGGTGGAGCAAAGTGCTGGGCACTTATGCTCTTTTTTTCTCTTCTTTTTATCCCCTCCTCTATCAAAGAAAAAGGAAAAGTGAGTGTGTTCTAGAGTCCATGCCTTTTCTTCCAATGAGATGGCTCTACTTGATCTTTGCTCTCTCTTCCCTCCTCCTGTCTTCAGAAGCTAAAGATTTGCCAGAGACTCTTATATTTGAACCAATCTGGTCCTGATTACAAAGAACACACATACCTCCAGCCCACGGGTAATGTCATGAGGCTATGTTAACCCTTTTAAGTGCTATATATGGAAACTTAAAGGTATACATTATTAATAAATATGATCACCACAAGATTCTTTCTCACCCATGTCACTCAAGTTCCCAGTTTGGGAAGCACCAGTTTGGACAGAAATATAGATTTCCAAACTGCCTAAATCCTATCTATTCAATCTAGCCAATGGCATCCTTTCATTTGCATTCTCTGTAATAAAAGACATGCATGAATCAGGAACAATTAAGAGCAATCATATCATTATCTAGAGTTTTAAAATCTCCTGCTCTAGCAGAAACTCCACATGGATCTCCAGCCTCTCTCAGGGAAGGAGAGAATGCTGCTCTACTCTGAACCACAAATCCCTAGATTCCTAGCTAGCCCCTGAACACCTTCCTTTCTATCTACAGAAGAGCCAGCTTCTCTCAAGGGCTCTGTTACATTCATATTTATTTTGTATGTTTTTGTTTGTCCTTCATTTTCAAAGTGGACCAATGACATCAGAGAATGATCTCTTGACTCTTGGGTGAATTGGATTTAAGTTCAGTTGAACAAAGTCATTAGCCTCACTCTCTCTTCCAAAGTCATCAAGGTCCAATGGCAAGACAAAATTCAGGACATCTTGTGATGGCCCGGGAAGCAGTGGATGACTGGCATCTGTGATGTCTGATCAAGCTCCAAATACTCCACAGAGCCTGCTTCACCTACCTTCATGACCATTGGAACAAATTGTTCTCATCCACTCATCCCAACAGGGGAAGTTGTTGCTTATGGTAGACACCCATCCCCTCCCAACACACCGATGGGGTTTGTGGCTCCTTGGTTACCCTCAATCTGGTTTAGTCCATCTGCCCAAGATGATTTACTGGGGTATGGCTTCTGTGCATGCTACAGCTTCTTGGAGCCACAAATGAGAGTTAGGTGGGAGGTGGACTCCAAAGGTAGACAAGCAGCCCTGAGAAGGGCTCAACAAGACCTCACACCAGACATGTCACTCCACCTTGAACACCCCATACAACCCATTTTATGTGTGCTTATATAGATATGTCTCCCCTCAAGAATGTAAGCTCTTTGAGGGCACATATTGCTACTTCTTTGCCTTCTCCTCCTCCTCCTCCTCCTCTTTCTTCTTCTTTTTTGTCTTAGTCAATGACTGAAATATAGTGGGTATCAATAGGAAATACTTGTTGATTGATTGATGCACTAGAACACTCTTAGTGAGCTTGTTTTGCCATTTGAAGAAAAAGAACATGAAAAGGTCATGAGAAAAGTTGGTCTAGATCAGGGGTTTTTAGCCTTTTTTTGCGTCATGGATCCCTTTGGCAATCAAGTGAAATCTATGGACTCTTTCTTTAAGTAATGTCTTTGAATAATTTAAATGCATAAAATGAAATACATAGAATTACAAAGAAAGCCAAGTATATTGAAATAGAGTTATCAAAATATTAAAAGAAAAAATTAATAGAACCTAAGTTAAGAACCCCTAATCTAGACCCCGAATTTTTACTATGCAAGCAGGTCTTTGCACGTCAGTAATAGATAGGATAGTACCATCAATCCATAGACTTTTAGTTTACTGCCATGTTGACATCAGACAGTATTTGCTCCTCAGATGACAGATTTAATTTCTTACTGGGATTCTTAACTTGTCTTGTCACAACTCTTCTCTCAGGTATATCTCTCAATGATATTCTGTGCCATTCTTTTTCAAAACAATCATCTATGAATTAGGCTTTGTCAAGAGACAAGCAGGTTGCTATCACCATGAGTATTCAAAACAAACAAAAACCAAGTCAACATGCTACAAGTAGAGACCTGTACTAGGCCCCCCAGCAATTTAGCTACTTCACCTTCAACTCAAGGCATTATAAAAATGCCTCCTATTTGATATTCCTGTCTCAATTTCTTCCTCTCTGTAAATCAACTGATCTCTCCTATACTTAAATCATTCTTAAATATAAATATATATTCATCTATACCAAGAACTTTCTACGGTGACACAAGCAAAGTGGTGGGGTGTCTCTACTTCCACTATAGTGCCTTATAGCTCTTACCTGGGCATGTGGACACATACTTATTCTTTGGGTCGATTTACTCGTGCAAACCTGATCTCATACTGGCAATTCTAGATTCACCATCATATGGCTATATTCAAATTTTCTCAGAGTTTTAGGGGCAACTAAATTGAGAGGAAAATTATACTCCTTTTTACTCAAAACCTTAGCTCTTAAGCCCCTACCAATGCACTTCTATTTACACAAACCAGCTATTCACTATGATACTTTTAGAGCTTAAACATAACCTATTTACTTAGCAGACCATATTTAGTTAGCAATAAGGCAAAAAAAAATATATCACAGATGATATATACTAATCAGTGCCTAAATCATTAAATATGTCACAAACCATATGTAAATCTGGGCCTTACTCCTCTACCAATGTACTCGGGATCTGTGGGAAAGAGTAAGTATCCACTTATATGAACCTGGAAGGGAAGAATATAACAAAAGAAAACGGAAGTGCTCAAGGTAACTCATAACTCTGGATTATAGGCTTTGATGTGATCAGTCCAATGAGGACCCCCTGCACCACATGAAGCTACTTTGCTGCCAACAACTTACCTGCTGACCTTTACTTCTCTTCAGTGGGGCAGCTGCCCTTCTGTTCACAAATCCAACCAAGTAGCATTTACAAGATCTTTTAATTGACAATCACCCTTAAAAGGGTATTTAGAAAGTGTTACCTCTTCATTTGGATAGCAGTTCCCTTAAGTCAAATAACCGAAAAGTTCATCAGACTGGCTATCACTGGGTTATAAAGACCAGACCAGTCAAAAATTAATTTACCAAAATGTTACAGAGCTCACCACAAACAGCTCAGAGAGATTGACTCTCCAGGCAAGACAAACCAGCCCAGCCAGCTCTTTTTACACAGCAAAGAGGCTGTAGGATCTCTTTCTTCTTTTTGCCTTTCCCTCTCAAACCAGAGGGGGCAATAAATGACAGTACTTACAGAGAGTACCTTTCTAAAACTCTAGGGGGCATGAAAGGTCAACCTGGTGGTATCCCAATCTTTATTCAACTGAATACAAATCACAAAGCAGTTAAAGCTGTTTTTTCTCATTCCCTGCTATCTCTTCAATCTTTACTTGCTTCCACCTCAGCCTCCTCTCTCTTAGACCTCTTATGCCTCTCAATGACTTAAATGAAAGCTTCCTGTCAACTCACCAAATTTCTCCTTATGATATCAAAAATCCTTTTAAAAATAATACCTCTCTCTCCCACCCCCTCTGTCTTTGTCTCTCTGTCTCTGTCTCTCTGCCTCTCTCCCCCCCTTAAGTCTTGAACCGACTATATACAAATGCTGAAGAACCATGATGCCCTGAACCTATTAATTTCCCATGTTCCAACCTTCCATTTTATATTTGCGAAACCATTTTCTTTATACTATTTTTCTAGTTTTTAACAAAATAGCCAATTCTTTATGTCTCTTCAAACCATGAAACAGTTCATATATAATTGAGGTGTCCTCCTACATCTTTTATAAGATGATTTAAATGTTTATGTTTACTTCATAGTCCACTTTCTGTCCCAAACTGCTCCAATCCCATATGAAAGCTATTTCTCTTTGTAAACACATTTTGGAAGTTTTTATTAAACAAAAGTTCTTTTTCCAGACATTAAAATGTTTATCTATGACCATGGCAATTTTTAATCTTTATTAATTGATTCAACTTTTTCCCTTTCTGTCCTTTTCACCACTAAACTCATATGAAAGGTATCTTTAGAGACTGTACCTGATACCTGATTGGTTGTAATAAAATGTTAACATAGTAGCTTCCTACCATATTAACTAGGTAGACCAAAGGTTAGAGATCCAGACCTGAAGTCAGGAAGACCTGAGTTCAAATCTGACCTCAGATGCTTATTAGCTTTGTGACCCTGGGCAAGTCACTTAACATTTGCTTACTTCAGTTTCCTAATCCTAATCCTAATTCCTCGTGGGGATTGTTGTAATGACCAAATGAGATAATAATTGTAAAGCATTAAGCACAGTGCCTGGCACATAGCAAGTACTATATAAATGTCAGCTAAATGTACTGTATAAACGTTAGCTGTTATTAACACATAGCCAGCTCCCAATTCCTCATCAGTCCTCATCAATCATTTCCTTTGGCAATGGGAATGAAGAATAGTATTAAACAGTATTAAAAGAAATAATTCATGTTAACTGGGATTATGGATAATTGAAATCCACAGAAGATGCCCTGTTGTTGTTCAGTTGGGTCTGACTCTTCATGACTCCATTTCGGGATTTTCTTGGCAAAGATCCTGGAGTGGTTTGCCATTTCCTCCTCCAGCTCATTTGACAGATGAGGAAACTGAGGCAAACAGGATGAAGTGACTTGCCCAGGGTCACACAGCTAGTGAGTATCTGAGGCCAGATTTGAACTCAGGAACATGAGTCTTCTTGACTCTAGGCTTTCACCACCATTGCACCACCTAGCTGCTCAGGAGATGCTTTAACCTCATTTAAAATACTGATTTCATCCTACTTACCCCTCCACACCTTTTTATTTGTTACTCACTAGTAACAGTTTGTGCTTAATCTCCTTTCCTATCCCTTCTGCCCTCCTCTGTTGAAAGGTCATAGTGAACAATAAAATAGTATATTAGAGAGATAGCAAAAGAAAAACAAAATGAATGATATTAAAAGGATATCCCAAGCTTAGTAAAATAGAAAAAATGATGGGGAGAAAATGGCTATAATTTATCATGCCAGTATCTTTGTGTCTTATGCATAACCTTTGAGTGATAAACACCTGGGAAAATCTTTGAGTTAAATAGAAGGGGTGTGTGTGTGTGTGTGTGTGTGTGTGTGTGTGTGTGTGTGTGTGTATGTGTGTGTGTGTGTTTGTGTGTGTGGCGATACAAATCTCACATTGACACTTTGCAGCCTGAATTCTAGCACTAATGCTCCTTCCAACCCAATTCAACCCAATTTTCCTTTCATAAGTACATCTGTCTGAATTACTCTCAAGTGTGCTTAAAAATGTGCTTATCAACTCCAGCTTAAAAAATAAAAGGATAATTGGGTTCAAAAGCTTTTTCCCTGGGGAAACATGCAGGTCAGGTTGAATGGCAAACATTCTTGTCTATTACTATGCCTCAAACTAAATTTAATTCTATTTCCTGTAATGAGATTAAGTTCCTGAACATGGAAGAGGTAAACATGAAGTCTATAAAGTGACATGAACAAACTTTACAAAATGAAACAAATGAGAAAAATACAGAAAAATCTCACAAATTTCCATGGAAGATTTATGATTTCAAGTTTTGTCCCTGGAAACAGAAACTTCCTTCTCTTTGTAAGGGACAAGGAAGCCTAAAGAAGTTTTGTACCCCAAACCCTTTGTAACCTATGTCCTTGCCTAGCCCTCTTCCTTAAGAATTATTATTTGCCACTGGACTCAAAGATGATGATAATTTGGGGGAAAAGAGAGTACTGAATTTGGATACATCCCCTTACTAGGAGTCTTGGGTGTGTGCTCTCACAACGGGGCAAGAAGCTACATGCAAGATAAAGAGAGGTAAAGCCACAAGATCCGTGTGTTGGCATATGGGTTTGGAAACTTCTTCCTTGGTTGCCCTTGAGAATCTGACATAGGTATGCATAGAGCATAGAGCACAGTCCCTCAGGGAAAGAAACAATCCCCCGAGGTGTACTGTTATACCCAAGCTCAATGCAAGGCTTTCGATTCAGATTTCCTGCTTGCTATGGGAAGAAATGCAGTCATCAGTGGCCTGATTGGAAGTAGACTTGTGATCACCACTTGACTGAGGAACAGCTGATTATTAAAGTGGGACTTCTGTGCTGCCATGTGAGAAACAGATCAAGGAGGTGCTGCCGTCTGACACTGTTGGATCAGCCTGCAAGGGCAACCCAGATCAAAAAGGAGAGGGGATCCTCAATTGCAAAGCTCAGAGTTATTGAAGACTGATCACTAATCAATGCAGAAAAGAATATTTTCTCTTACCTCTCTTTTCTTGATTTCTCTTGGTATAGTCCAAGACTGGAGTTCGCAGAAACATATCTTGTTACTGTTCCGTCTGTAAGTGCAGTTAGTTTGCCAGTTTTCTCCAATGACAAATGGAAGGAGGTTTGGGGGAGTTGGCTGAAGGCAGGTGGCTCCATATAGGATCAAATAAATTTTTTCCTCCCATTTTTGCTTTGATCAGTAAATCATGTAGCCATAGTATATTGAGTACTTCCTGTGAGCATGACTGAAAGTGACTTGATTCCAGGCCCAGCGCTCCATCCACTGAACCACCTAGCTGCCTCCATACATATTACTTTAGCATTATAAAATTTTGTCATAATTTCTAAACACCTTATTAACATTCCTAATGAGACAGCATGATTCTCCTCCTTTGTTGCTGTGATTCAGTCATTCATTCATGTCTGACTCCTCCTGACCCCTTAGACCATACTCTCCAGGGGGGCAAAGATATTGGAGTGGTTGGCCATTTCCCTTCCTCCCCCTCTTCCCCTCCCCACCCCCAAAATGGAACACCGACTGGATTTTGCTACTGGCCACATTCATAACAAAGGCAAGAATGCTGGTTAGGTGAGTGGACAGCAATGAACTTTCATGCTTAACTCACCTTTTTTTTGGGGTGGAGGGGAGTCAAATTCATTTGCTAGAGAATGTCTAATCTTAAGTAAGATAGATGTCTGGACTTCTTGTTCTCGTTGTGGTCTCTGCCCAGACATAAAAGATAACAAGAATAGAATTAATCAAAGCTTAGGGACACTCCACTTGACTTTTGTCAGCTGTCAAAGTTATGACTAGAGGGCTATCTGATTTCCCTTATTATGAAGAAGCTCTAGTCACTTTTCCCTAGCTTCCCAGAATGGCTTTCAGGTGGCCCTGAAGAGATGAATTCCAGATGCTGATAGCAGAGAGCAATGCCTATCTGATATTATGTACCCAGCAACCACAGTGAGATCAGCAGAACAGTGGCCAGCCAAGACTACATGTCCAGCAGTCACCAGGAGAGCAGAAGGAATCAGTAGTCCAACATGCCCAGTGGACATAGACATGGACATGCTCCAAGGAGGGAACAGACCCAGTGACAGCAGAGCAGTGACACCACCAGAAGACATCAGCATTCTTGACCATCAGAAGTATAAATTGTTCTGCTATGTTTGTGCTCTGGCCACAAACATTCTTTCATTCTGTGCTTCTTATAGATATCCACTAATCTCCTTGGTGGTGTGTATATTTGTTGGATAGAGAACCCTAGGTTTGTGGGGGAAAATATTCTATTGAGATTTTTCTCATTTTATTCCATTAAGTGCCTTTACTTTGAACTACTGCACCCTCTGGATGACTAGGAAAAAATATAAACAAATTTATGGTGCTTATGATCTATGTTTTTGAATGGAAGGAAGGTCATAGAATTTCTTGTATTTGAGGTAGACAATCTGGGTGCTCCACATGTGAGAAGATGATGCCTCACGTAGACACATTATTGGCTAATTCTCACCTTGTCCTTAAGAGGAAGGAAGGTAGATATTTGTCCTTTCTCTCTTCCCCTAACTTACATTTATAAGTAGAAATTGTATCCAAAAGGCCATTAGATTTGCCTAATCACTGAAGACACAACTGAATTCATGCTATTTTATATTCTTATGTTGAGATGAGGGAAAGGATTGCTCAAATTTAATAAATCTAGCAATAGATAGAAAAAACCAACACAAGGGTCATGAGTGAGCATTAGAACTTAAAAAGAATAAACAAGCCCTGGGACACCATGATTTCCAAAGAATCAAAATTGCTGTTGACCCAAAAGGAAATTGACAGACACATGGCAGGTGTTAAGTAGGTTATAGTGTATTACCGATGAACATTTGTATGCAAGAAATGGCATTAATTTATGTATGATCAAAAATAAAAGAAGTGGGCTGGTTACTGAGAGAGGGAAGGACAACAGATGGACCGCCTGAGTGATGAACTGGAAGCCCCGTAATGTTAAAAGAGCTGGAGCAAGGCTGCCAGCTTGTTGCGTGAATGCCCTGTAGAGTCATAGGAATACACAGACAATCGACCCACAAGATGAGAGTGCTGAGAGTGGGTGAGATCTTGACCACTGGAAGAAATAACCAACTCAATGAGATCATCGAGAGGGGAAGTATTAAAACAGAAAAGCATCACGACTTGACAAAAACTCCCAACCCTCCATGTTTCAGTACATTTTCAGTTATCTTGTTTTAACTTTGTGAAGCTGGGAAGTAGGAAGATCTCTTCTGCTATGGCTGTGTGTACACATGTGCAATTTATATGTGAGCCTATACATACATATGTGTGCGTTTACCACCCAATGGGTCTACATACAAAGATATACTATACACATGTGTGTATATCCTATCCTGTACCAGACTCCAAGAATCCCTACATACATAAATGTGTGTAACAACAATTCGGCTAGCAGCTACTGTAGCTGTGTAAAACCAACAACAACCAGCACACAGAAGGCTGCTAACACAGGTTCTTTGATCTGCTTTACTAAGGAAAGTAACTTTAAGGGGTTCACAATCTCACTTTAGTCCAACATACATATATCAATCACTTAATTCAAGGGGAAAAGATCCGCTCCCTGAACTTCAAGGCAGATACAAACAAATTACAAACATCAACAGACAGACCTTGTCTGATTCAAATCACAATTCATAGTTACCAGAGAAACACCAACATCTCATCTGTCTGGGTTACAAAGGCAGGGGGCAGTTTTGGTACATAGCAGGTGTTTAATAAATGTTTGGGTGGAGAGATGACTCAATGAATAGGGCACTGGGCTTGGAATCAGGAAGATACATTGTAGCATCAATTCAGTTGGGACTTTTTGACTGTTTTAGAATGATAAATTAATTAAGTGTCTTTGATTGAGCCTTACTAGGTGCAAAGCCCCAGGCCCAAAACCCTGTCTACTAGGTGCTAAGCCTATGTGGGCATGAAGCCCTCAGGGTCCTAAGGGGAGTTGCTAAGACCAGAGCCAATAGTAGGACCCTAAGTTCTGGTTGCCCAGATGACTGTTTGATGATGGCTAAAGAGTGTATAAAAAGAGAGAACAAAGCTATTTGCAGGGGCTCTCACTCCTGGAGGGGTGTTGTCATGGGACTCTGGGCAGCTGCTGTAAGAGCCTCCTGGCTCACCCAGATGTTGATGGTTTCTTGGTAACTACGAATTGTATTTGGTCTGTTTATAATGTATGTTTGTAATTTGTTTGTATTTGCTCTGAAGTTCAGGGTACTGGCTTTTTCTTCTGAACTAAGTGAATGATATATGTATACGCTGTATTAAAGTAAGATTGTTAACCCCTTAACGTTACTTTCCTTAGTAAAGCAGATCAAAAGAATCTGTGTTGGCAGCGTTCTTGTTGTTGGACTTGTGTTGGTCTTTCACCCCCGCAGCAGCTGCTAGCCGAATTGTTGCAACATACATCTTCCTGAGTTCAAATCTGACCCTAGGCACCTCCTATTTATGTGACCCTGGGCTAGTTACTTAATCCTGTTTGCCTCAGTTTCCTCATCTGTAAAACAAGCTGGAGAAGGAAATGGCAAGCCACTCCAGTGTCTTTGCCAAGAAAACCCCAAATGGGGTCACAGAGAGTTGGACATGACTAAAAGCAACAAAATAATGTTTATTGATTGATTATGGCCTCACTCTAGGCAGCCCAGTGGATAGAACACTGGGCCTGGAGTCAGGAAGACCTGCATTCAAATCCAGTCTTAGATACTTACTAGCTGTGTGACCCAGGGCAAGTCTCTCTGTTTGCCTCAGTTTCCTCATCTGTAAAATGGGGATAACATCACCAAATGTCACAGGGACGCTGTGAGGATCAAATAAACACTTAGCACGGTGCCTGGCACATAGCAGGCACTATATAAATGCTTATGCCTTTTTCTTTTATCACAATCCTTATGACTTCTCCAAATAAAAACTCACTTCCCAGGCCTCTATTCCCTTATGTGTGCTGTCTTCCCTTTTCTGTAAGTTCCTGGAGGGCAAAACCTCACTTTTGTATTTGATTCTCCAGCCCCTACATGAGTGCCTGAAACATAGTGGGCATTTAATAAAGCTTGCTCATTCATTCATTCATTCATTCAAGGCCAGCCTTAAATACTGACTGAGAGATTTGAAGGACCATCCAGGGTCCCTTTATCCCACCGGCCCTTCCCCAAACTCAAAATTACCATATCACTCAACAATATTCTTGACACACTGTAATGCGAGAAGGAATAAAAGAGTTCTAGTCTGTGAAAGTGACATCTGGACATCTAATTAGGCTCCCCTTAATTAGGATACGAGCCCTTGTCTCAGGTTGGTGACTCTCTAAGGAAGGAATTTCAAGCACTGTCACAATAGGGTTGGGGACATTTTATTTTTAAAGCTCAGCACCATCCTAGGGCTTTTCAAATCACACCTAAACTTCTCATTAGGAGCCTCCTAAATGGTAAGGAAGCAGCTGGCAGTGCTTCCCAGAAACGGTGAGTATCTTTGAGCTGTAGATCCTGTTTTGGTGAAGTGTTCTGATATGCTTAGTTAGGCATCTTATCACCCTGGTCTTTTCAGTGGTCATTTTGGTATTTATCGTTTACATTTAAATAAGGGTTATCAATAAAAACAACCAGAGTCCCACCATCTCATCAGTGCACCATTTCCATTTAAAAAGAGGGGAGATTTTGAGGTAAGGAGTGAGATGGGGGTAGAGTAGAGAGAAACACTCTTCTTATCACCAAAAATCTTCCCCCAAACTCCCATTCTATTCCAGGAGGAAAGGAAAAACTAATTATTATACATGAGTTTGGATGGTGGGGTGGGGAAAACAACAAAAATATTTCTTCACCCACAATCTATTTGTGGATGAAGCTTCTTAACAAAGAACATAATGGTCATCAGACACATAACAGCTTTTTTTTTCTTTCCTCTCTTTCTCTAGGCCATTCTTTCACTTGTCCCACTAAGTGTGGGAGTGAGAACAGGTCCTGGCAAGTGAATGAGCTAACAAGTGAGTAGGTGGACAGGTGGGAGAATAAATGAGAAGGTGGGTGTGTGGGATGGTAAGCTGGGGAGAGCCAGGCCTTTGGAGAGGGCCTGACAGGTATGTAAGACCAGGTGTAGGAGAGCTCTGAGAGAGGGTGATGAGTGAGTAGGTGGATGAGTGGGAGAAAAAGAGTAAACTGGAACAAAGGCTACCTTTCTCAAAAGTAATTTGAAGCTCTTAAGGGATTCTTCCCACTGAATGTTTCCTTAAAACATGGAGATTTTGAGGTTTCTTTCAGGAGATAATAAAATGTGAAATCTGCTTGCCCCAAGGTCATATAGTATTTGAACTCATTATATTATGAAAATGGACTTTGTATTCTATTCTAAATTTAACCCTCTAAAGTACACTGGGCTTTTTTTTTTTTTTGTCAATGCAGCAAGCACTGTATAGTGGGAAGACAACTGGAATTTGAGTCAAAAGATTTGGATTGGAATCCTATCTCTCTGCCCCTCCATGTATGTATGCATGTGTGTATGTATGTATAGTATAGTATATATTAGCCTATATAAAAGAAGTTTTAGGCAAGTCTTTGAAACTCTTTCAGCCTCAGTTTCCCTCCTACCTCATAGGATTATATGGAAGATCAAATGAGATAGCATTTTAAAAAAAACCCAAACACTTTGTAGTCTGTAAAACACAGGCAAATGTAAGGTATTGCAGTTATTTAACTTCTGGTCCACCTTGGAAAGTATACGTAAGGACTGAAGAACTTTGGCATTGATTGTGAGACACAGGAGACGCTGGCACGGGACTGCCCAGTATGGAGTGCCCATATCAAAGAAGGCGCTGTGCTCTATAAGCAAAAAGTTGCAATAGCTCAAAAGAAATGTGAGATACACAAATGTAGAGACATCTGCACTCTAAATGTTCTTATAAACTATTTGTGCCTGACCTCTGGCAGAGCCACGGGAAACACACACTGTACTCTGACCTCAACATAGTGGTATCATTTTGGTCCTCTTTGAGCACGCAGGATAACAACCAACCAACACATGGATTGAATCAATCTAGAAATCAAATATATCAACTCTCATTTCTCTTTGTCTGTTGGACTTCTTCCTACCCATCCTTTAAAGCCCAACTCCCAGTTCCACCTCTTTCAGGAATCCTTCCTGGAACCACCCACCTTCCAGGTGGTAACAACTCCTCTCCCTCCCCACTATCACATTGCTTTGTACCTTTCTAAAGCATTCATCACATAAAATCATGCAGTTGTTATCTGTGCAGTGTGTCATCTACCCTAAACTGTGAGCTCCTAGAAGTCAAGTAATTGTGTCTCATCTAAACTTTGAATTTCCTCCAGTCCCTAGTATAGTACTCGGTATAGGAGCTTAATAAGTACTTGTGCTTGCTGCTATTGTTAAGTATTACAAAGAGATGATGATCTTGCTTTTTTTTGCCTTTTTAACATGCAGATTTCACTTAAAATCAGAGCAGGTTTTGCCCAGAAACAAGATTTTAAAATTCAATCAGGCTTCCTGAAACCAAAAATAGAAAGGAATTCTAACAGATATGTAAAATAATCATCATATTTACTCCAATTTTTATTACATTTGGAAAAATAGGCCAAATGTGATTTTTAAAAAGTATTTTTTAAAAATTAGGTTTTTAGTCAGGGTTCTTTCAGTGTCTGGTCAGATATCCCAAGAAGAAACACGGGATAGCAGAATTAAAGAAAACATGGTGCCAGATAGCATAAAACCTGGACTTCTCACTACTGACATTGTATATTCTGTACACCAGTCATCATTCAGAGGCTCTTGGCCCTGATTTGAGGTAGCTTTAGACAGAAGAGAGCCCAGAAACGAGATGAGACTAAAAAGACAGTAAGCTTACTAGAGGCACAACTGAAAGTCTGGAGTGGAAACTGGGAAACAGGACTGGGGAAAGGTCCAAATTTTGTAGGAGTAGAGAGCAGGTTGGTAGGCCTTACTTTTTTTCTTGAATTCCAGCGAAAACTAGATATCACTTAAGTAGTATGAGAATCATTTTTTCCTTCCTTCTTTCCTTCCTCTCTCCCTTCCTCCCTCTCTCCCTTCCTCCTTCTTCCCTCCTTTCCTTCCTTCCTTCCATTCTTCCTTTCTCCCTTCCTTCCTTCTTTCCTCCCTTCCTTCCTTCTTTCCTCCCTTCCTTCCTTCCTCCTTCTGTCTTTCCCTCTCTCGCTCCACCCTCCCCCTTCCCCTGGAAATGGATAAACTAGTAATATAGACAGACTTAAGCCAGAGTGAGGAAAATATAACATCTCCCCCAACATAGAAAATGAAAATTATTTCTACAGCATGAGAAGTCCCAAGACGTAGCTAGGGTAAAGTGACCAGGGCTTTACTTCAGGGTACCTAACACCCCCTGAGTGTGCTTCCTCCTGGAGAAGTCCTGCCATACCTTGAGTTTCTCTGCCAGCCCCACAATAGGGCTCATTCCACATCCCCTAAATGACCACCAGCTCTGGGCAGTCCCTTCTCAACAGTTCCATCACTATTTCACCCATCCCTTTGGGGATGCTCTTTGGTCAGACCAATACATAGCAGGTGCTCTCTTGTACCCTGTGAATTTTGTGGGGAATTTGGTGTTATTTTCCATGGTATTTAATCTGATGCTATGCCTCGTACATTATTTCTTTGTCTGGCTATTAAATGTCTGCAAAAAAAAAAAAAAAAAAAAAGTTTTTTTCCTTAACAGATGTATTACAGATACCTAGTACAGCTTCAGTAAACCTAGAACAACCATTGGATGCCCCCTAGGGGACACCTAGAAGCTTTTTTCTGGGAGAGAGGGCCCAGAACAACTAGAGTAGCAGCTTCTTGACATCCCTTACAATGCTACAGAAAATTTAAAAAATTAAAAGCATGATAATGTTACTCATGATAGTGTCACATCTGGACTGTCTACAGGTTCCCTGCAGGTCTAAACTATGTTGGAAAGCTCAAGGGAAAGCACAATGAATAGGACAGGGATCCATGCAACAGATAGAGCACTGGGCCTGGAGTCAAGAGGACTCCTCTTCCTGAGCTCAAATGTGGCGGTAGATACTTACTAGCTGTGTGACCCTGGGCAAGTCGCTTAACCTTGTTTGCCTCAGTTTCCTCAATGGTAAAATAAGCTGGAGAAGGAAATGGCAAACCACTTTAGTATCTTTGCCAAGAAAACCCAAATGGGGTCACAAAGAGTTGGACACAACTGAAAAACAACTAAAAAACTGAACAATAACAAATATGTAAGCCAAAAAGTTAATGCATGTTGGGCTGCATCTGAGTTTCCAGGACTAGGAAGGTGATAATCCCAGTGTTCTCTGGTTTTGTCAGACTTCATCTGTTGTATTGTGTTCAGTGCCCCATGGTTTAGGAAGGGAATTCATAAGCTGGACAGGTTCCAGAGGGATGGGGTGGTGGTGATGGTGGGGAACCCACCCAAATGGCAGCTTTAACAATGAAATCCTAAATAATGATTGGGTCAAAGAATACATAATAAATGTAATCAGTAATTATGTGAAAGAAAATGATAATGATGAAACAACATACCAACATTTCTAGAATGAAGCTAAAGCAGTCCTCACCGGGAAAATTATATCCCTATAAATATGCATTAACAAAATAGAAATGGAGAGCATTAAGTAACAATAAGTAACAACAAACCTAAAATAAGCACAAAGGAATATATATTAAAAATTAGAAGACTGGAAATCAAAAAACTGTGGAAATGATTGTAAGGTATGATTGAATTTTGTTTCCACAGAAATTATATGAAAATATGATTTGAAGCCATACTAATTGTAGGAGATAACACTGTCTTTTTAGAGGCAGTGGAGGATGTCGGCCTTCTGAAAATCAGCATATCTACTACCTTTCTTTGTTCTGAAAGGCCTTTTCCTGTATCTCAAAAGAACTGCCAGGCCAGGCCCCTCTCACAGAGGATGAGGAGGAAGTCCATAATCACTGACATTCCTGGGTTCCAATCTCCAAACTCAAACTTTTGTCAATTCTCTTAGCAAATGAGAAGGATCCTTTCTCATGTTATCTGATGCAGACAAAAGGTTAGGAAACTAGAAGCATTTTTGGCCTTTCCTTTATTTAAGCATAAGGAAAAATGAAGACGAGAAGGGAGGGGGGAATTGAAATGTGGAAACGAGGTTTAATCAAAGGGGTGGGGTTTGGTGAACCCTGAAGTACCTAGCCAATGGGAGGAAGGAGGGAAATTCGAATTGTGAACACTATAAAAAGCGTTGCATTTGTCTGAGCAAATGTCCTCTCCATACAAGGGACCCGTTCACCAGGAATGTAGAATAATTGGCTAGAATAAAATGAAAACTTTCCTGGTTTCACAATCTTTTTTTGTTGTTTAGAGTGAGCATATTTCTCACAATGACAAAGCCAATTCTTTGAAAAAAAAATCTAACAAAATTGATAAACCTTTAAAAAAGGAGGCAGAAAATCAAATCAATAAGAGTAAATGAACACAAAGAAATCAACAAAACCAGAAGATAGAAAATGAATTATTATGTACAACTGTATGCTAACATAAAATAAATGAAAGAATACCTTCAAAATATAAAATAATTATGCTAACAAAAACAAATAGTCAATAAACATTTATTAATTGCCCTACTATGTGCCAAGAAGTCTTAAGTAATCCAAAAGGGGACAACCAGGATGAAAAAGGGCTTCAAGTTTATGACCTAGAAAGATAGGTTCAAGGAACTCGCTGTTTAGCCTGGAGAGGATAGGTATGGGAAGGAGGGAAGAGGTAACATTTTAAGCGTATTCAAGTATTAGAAGGGCTGTCACCGCAAAAGCATTAGATTTCTTCTGTTTGGCCCCAGAGGGCAGGACCAGGTGCAAAGTGTGGAAGTAGCTGAGTAACAAATTTAATCTTAATGGCAGGATAAACATTCTAACGATTAGAGCTCTCCAGAAAGTGGAATGGACTTCTTAGAGAGGTGATGAGTTCACTGTGCTTGGAGGTCTTCAAGCAGAGGCCTGTCAGGTATGTTACAGTAGAGAGCCTTCATGTGGGTTGGGCTAGGTGGTTGCCTGAGTTCCCTCCAAACTTTCAAATTCTATGATTCTGAGCTGGTAAATGCAACATCCAAAATTTGAACCCAAGCTGTCTGATTCCAAATCTCTTGCTCTTTTCACTGTTCTATACATTAACTCTGCTTTAGACGGTCATTTTTTGCCTTATTTGGAAGGAAGGGAAAGAAAGAAAGAAAGAAAGAGGAAGGAAGGAAGAAAGAAAGGAAGGAAGGAAGGAAGGGAAAGAAAGGAGAAAGGAAGGAAAAAAGAAAGGAAGAAGGAAAGAAAGAAAAGGAAGGGAGGAAGGAAGGAAAGAAGAAAAATCATTCAAGATTTAGAGGAACTATTTTAACTAAGTTGGTTAATTATCACTAAGCAGAAAAAAAAAGGAAAGTCAGCAGAACACTGTTGACATGGGTGTTTTCCACTGACACACCTGTCCTGTGGTAAGAGTGGGCAAATTCTAACCTGCAGCTCTGAGGCCAGAAATAGGATTCTGCTTCCTCCTTTCCTTTTTGCTGCTCCCTGAAAGTAGAATAGCCTACCCTGTCTAACCATTCCAGGAGGCACCCTGGGGAGGTTAGAAGGGAGTAAACCCATTTAACTTAACTCTCTGACAACTTATGGCCATTGAGAGCTGTCATGACTCATTCAGCTCCACCTTCTCTTTTTTTTCTGTCCCTTCTTCCACTTTTTTATTTCTCTTAATTACTTACCAGGGTGGGGCCCCTCAACTACATTTTCTTTCTAACCCTTTGTCATATAAAATGTTCGTCATTTATGAAAGTTGGTCGATTAAAATGTCCTTTGAAATATTTTGATGAAAGAGCTTACAAAAAAGTCTCCTAAACAAAAGAAGTCATCTCAGTGAATGGAAACACACACCTTAATTTTGGGGCCCAAAATTTGAAAAAAAATGTATTACATAAAGTTATTGAACTCAAGTTTTATTCATCTGCTCGTAGCTTTCAGGCATCTTTTGGGCAAGTCTGGTGTGTGTACTCATGCTTAGTCCATTCCGTTTCATGAACCTGAAGCACCAATCGTGTCCTCCTTTGAAATCAGTAACTTCTTTTTCATCAGCAATTCTTCTTGCCTTATGCTGAACCATCTTTGTGGACACAGGAATTCCAATTGCCCTTTGTTCTTCAATCCTTATCTTCAATTCTCTCTCTAAATCAGGCCATTTTGCGGACTTGCCTCTCATGGCCTTCTGCCTCGGCATTTTCAGTTGGGTTTCTTCTTCCTGTAGCCAGTCTCAGATTGTTTTCTCAGTTGGAGGAGGACCAAACTTGCATTCAGCAGCACAATTTCCATTCACTTTTGCAAACTGGATCACTTTTAACTTGAAGTCAGGACTGTATGAAAATCTTTTCTGAGCCATTTCTGGGCAGAACATGGCAAAACGTAATGTAATATACTGGTAACAAATGCGAAACAATGAGCGCAAAGACAAGCACAAAAAAGCAGGAAATGCAAGTAAAAAAATCTACCACCAGTGTATAAGATGCACCCAGTTTTTAGACCCCAAATTTTCAAAAAAGGGTGGATCTTATACATGGGGAAATATGGTAAATAGAAGGGAGAAAAAGCAAATAATTAAGCTAGGAATATTCAACCTTCTGATTCAATATGCAAATACCTGAGAGAATAAATAGATTTATCATAGCTCTGCAAAGAAGAAAATTCATTTATAAAAACATTTCCGGCTGCTATTTTTCATTTCTAGCTTTATACTCAGTAAAGGTTTTAGGTAGGTGACAAAGAGATCAGTATTAAGAAAGACAGCATTCTTATATATAAAAAGAGTGGGTTGCACAGGATGATTGCAAAAGTTTCTTCCAGCTCCAAATATTCTATTTTAAATATGATAACCATAAAATTACTATGTTGATTATCTTCTTGGCAGCTTCCTTAGTCTCTTTCACACAGTTAGAATTGACAAAAAAAAAAGTCTATCAAACAAATGTACTGGTCAAAAAAACATGGAATATTTCAAACTAATCTGCATAAGCAGCTGGGTGGCTCAGTAAATAGAGTGCTAGGCCTGCAGCCAGAAAGACCTGAAATTTAAATCAAGCCTTAGACACTAGCTATGTGACCTTGGCTCAGTCGCTTAACTCCTGTTTGCTTCAGTTTTCTCAACTGTAAAATTGAAGCCATAATAGTACCTATCTCCATAGGTTGTTGTGAGGATCCAATGAGATAATATTTGTAAAATGCTTAGCACAGTGCCTGGCACGCAGTAGATAAATGCTTATTCCCTTCTTCCATCAAACCCACTTTTTCTTCCCTTAACCACAAAGACCCTACATGAATCAGATGTAAAAATATAAGTAATTTCAGGTAAGCCAATATACAAAATATGCTCAACAGTATTACTCAAAATTGGCAAATGCAGTAGGCTAAAGTATTTATATTTCCCCATTCCCAAAATATTCTTCTAACAACACTTAACTAATGTAGAGATGAATGAATAAATGAAAATGCATTAGTTGCTTACTAAGTTCCTGGCACCGTGTAGGCAGGAGATTAAAAAACAGAAATGAGACAATCCCTGCCCTCAAGGAGCTTATATCACATAATAGAGGGAGACAACGCATAAAAAGGTATAGCAGCCAGGGAGTGGAGTTTTTGCTTGGTGAATCACAAGAATGATGAATGAAGCAATAAGTCAGCTCATTGCCATGCCCCTGCCAGAAGTAGTGCTGATGCTGGTTTGATTACTGTTCCTAGAGCAAAAGGTGGAAAAGTTGGGGGGAATGTGAGTGTCTACAAAGTACGAGGCAAGAGGTCCTGAGATGTCCAGCATGAATGAAGCTTGTTCTAGGCCAACTAGAAAGATTCCTTTATGCCACTTTACTGTTCACTCACAAGCCAATAAAGAACCCACAGTGTTCTAAATTGAATAGTTTAACTTATCCACAAAATTAATCTGGTTTTGCTACTGAAGCAGGTTGATGAAAAAAAAATAAAGCAGGTAGAATTTTTGTCATTTTTTTTCATAAAAGGATAGATACTTGGGTTGCAAATCTCCTGGTAGCTGCTCCCACTTCCTCTGATATTCCCCTCCCACAAATGACCCACAAATTCAACATTTATGATGCCCAGCCAAAATATATGATATTGTTCCTAATTATGTAACAAATCTAGACAAAGGGAGGAAGCTAGGTGGCTCAATGGATAGAGTGCCAGGTCTGGAGTCAGGATGACATCCTCTTGAGTTCAAATCTGGATTCAGATACTTCCTAGCTGTGTGAACCTGGGCAAGTCACTTAACCCTGTTTGCCTCAGTTTCCTCATCTGTAAAATGAGCTGGAGAAGGAAATGGCAAACCACTCCACTATTTTTGCCAAGAAAACCCCAAATAGGGTCATGAAGAGTCAGACATGACTGAAACAACTGAACAATGGTAAACATGAATAGAGGACACGCAGACAAACTAGAACAAAGCAACAATCTCTGAGACTGCAGAATTGCTCTTCCTTGAGCTCTTCCTTTCCAGCTAGACCTTATGCTGCCTTTTTAATTGATCATGACTTATTTTTTAGAGAAATGAAAAGAGGAGAATTAGCTAAAGAAAAGTTCCTTTCAATCTCTAAAATTACATGGTTCTAAAACTCAAGTATTGAGATAATGAGAGTTTAAGTACTTCATCCTAGGAACTGTGAATGGAAGCTAAAAGAGAAATCCCATGTTTGAAATTAATTAAAATTCTCCTGAGAAAGGCAGATTGGGAAAAAGACCTAACTTAGAATAAATTCAATGTTCAAATGTTCCATAAACATTTATTAAGCACCTACTATGTGCCAGGCACAGTGTTAAGCATTGGAGATACAGAAAAGAGGCAAAAGACAGTCCCTGTCCTCAAGGAGCTTATAATCTAATGAGGGAGATAACATGCAAACAGATAAATACAAAGCAAGCTATAGACAATATAAATAGGAAATGATTAAAAGAGGGAAAGGGTTGGACTCAAGAGGAGTCCAGATCCCAACCATGCTATGTGTGTGTCCTTGGAAAAGTCAATTAACCTTTCTTTCAGAGTCTTAGTTTCCATCTATAAAATGGGCGGTGGGGGGGGGGGGGGTGTTGGACTTGACAGTCTCTAAGACACTTCTTAGTTCTAAATTTTTTGTTATTACCAATTAAAGAGCAATGACTAGTTAAAAGTAACTCCCAGCTCAAATGCTTATTTTATGTGACCTTGGATAAATCACTTGTCTCTGAGGGGAGGGAATAGACTGCATGGTCTCTAAGGTCTCTTTCACCTCTAAATCCTATGATAAAGCAGGGGAAAGCAGGAATCTAGTGGAACCTGGTTTTTCTCTGACAGAAAAAAAGTCTTAGACTAACTTCACACAGCAACACCCAAGACCACAGTAGCAGAAACTCCATTCTATGGGAAAATCTCGATGTACAAAGCAGCAGATTACAAAGTTCTCTAAGAGAATGGTGATGGAGAGGATGTGTGGAAGCTATCTACACAGAAAAGTTTAAAAAGAAAATGAAAATGAGTGATAGAATTCATGCAGTGCAATAGTTATGATGAATTCATCAGAGCCACAATACCCATTTTAAAAACTTTTTCTTATGCCTAGTGTCTAAACCCTTCTTGTAGCCAGGTGGCGCCATAGTGCATAGAGAGTTGGGCCTGGAGTCAGGAAGACTTGAATTCAAATTTGGATGTGTGAGGACCATTAGGGAGCTCAGTGGATAAACCACTGGCCATGGAGTCAGGAGGACCTGAGTTCAAATCCTCTCTCAAACACTTATTGGCTGTGTAACCCTGAGCAAGTCACTTAACCCCATTGGAGATTGAAGACTTTGGGCAAGTCACTTAACCTCCGTTTTAGTAATCTCAGCTGTAAAATAAAGATGTTAATAGTATCTACCTCCCCAGGTTTGTTGTGTAGATCAAATCGGATAATATTTGTGAAGTGCTTAGCACAGCGTCTACCACAAAGTAGGTGCTATATATTTATTCCCTCTCCCTCCCCAGTCCACTTGTGTTTTTGCATCCTATCCCTTACAGAACTATCTAGTCGGTCAATAAACATTTATTAAGCATCTACCATGTGCCAGGCATCATGTTAAGCTCTAAGGATACAAAAAAGATCTTGAGGGGCCCGCAGTCTAACAGAGGAGACAACATGCAAACAACTATGTAGAAACTGGCTATATACAGGACAAATTGGAAATAATCAACAGAGGAAAGGCAGTAGAATCATGGGAGATCAGCAAAGGTTTCCTGTAGAAAGTAAGATTTTAGCTGGGACTTGAAGAATCCCAGGAGGTAGAGATGAGAGCGTGCATCCAAGTTTAGTCCTTGACATTTTTTTTTTCTACTTAATGCATAAGTTCTGAAAATAGCTTTCTAAAGAGGGGGAAATGGTGACATATAATCTCTGTTATTTTAATAGGACTTGCAGGTTGTACCAAAATAACAGGCCCAATCTTTTATCAAAGAGCATACAGTAGTAGACGGATGTCTAATACCTACTGTGGCACCTGGGAGTCAGACTTTACGTCTGATTCATCCTGTCTGATTGTAACGCTGTGACAGTTAGTGAAAATTAATTAGCTCTGAAGTGCAAAGAGCTCTAGGAATAAGAAGGCAGAGGCTGGAAGTCAAATTGGGATTTCTTTCACTAAAAGTGAAAAGCTGAACAGAAGAACTAAAACATTCAGTCAAAATAATTCTGAAAAGGTTACTTTACACACAGACACAGACACATACACACATTTCGGTTAATAAGCATATTGTCATATGGCATAAATATAAATTACTTAATAATTTGTAAACAATACGATGTTTTCATTTTGTTTAGAGATTTGTCAAAACTGACACCCACTATACAAATATGAAACTAACAAAGATCTGGAAGTGAAAATATCCCTAAGAAAGAGAGGAGACAGCAAAACAGTTTTTCCAAAGAAATCATCCTGGTTATTCCAGACATAGCACTGCAAGGGATTGTAGAAATTGTCTAGTCCAACTTTTCATTTTATGTCCCGGGAAAAAGAGGCCCACAGAGACTTTATAAGTTGCCCGGGCTCATAGCTAGTTAGTGACAGAGCGAAGAATAGACCTTAGATCTCCGGATTCCCTGTTCACTTGGGGGAGGGGGGGGGGGTTGTTGTTTTTTTCCTCTGCCAGAGCAAGCTACCTCACCTAACAGTATAAAGTCTTGATGAGCTCTAAGAAAAAAAACTTCACGCCTGACAGTAACTTCCTAAAATCAATGTGATATGGTAAAAGAAGTAAAAAAATTATTATTAAAATAAATAGCATGAATAATAACTTGTATAGTGTTTTGAGGATTACAAAATAATTTGCACACAGGACTGAGATAGGTACTGTTGAGTATTATCTATCTAATTATGCAAACTGAGGCTCTGAGATTAAATAATTTACCCAGTCACACAATCAATGTCAAACCCAAGATTCAGAATTCAGAACCCTGACTTTAAATCACATGTTCTTGCCACCATACCTTACCATCTTCTCATGCGAATGAATGAAAGAGAAAACCCTTTTTATGAACGTGGAAAACTGAAGAGGAATAAAAACCGTGGGCAAACCCTAAAGAATGATTTTTAAATGATAACATAGAGAAAGCTCCAGTTCTTTAGGAAATCAAGATGAGGAAAACATCCTCCCTAAATTAATAGTTGTGTATGTAATCGATACAAGGGTGCCACCATGCAGTGTTCTGGATTGACCCATTCTACTTCTCCTAAGGAGCCTGAAACAGGAGGATGCCAGAGGGGCTTTGGTAAGAGAGGACTGATTCAGTGATTTTTGTTACTACTCCTGGCTGGATACCGGCCAATTTACAATAGAAATCTGTAGACATCTTTGGGCCTATACCCCAACATTGACAGGTTTCAGGGCTCCCAGAATGGACTCTGAAGGGCAGAAATAGGAATTGGAAAGCTGGGGAAGCATGATGTTAGCAGAGAGTATAAGAATTCTATTCTGTTGGGGGAACCCAAAAAGGGATTAATTCTAGGCATTTCCACATTTGATTGGTAGGGAAGACTTAGAATCCTCTGCTTGAATGCCATGACAGTGATGAGCTAGAACTATTCTGGAGAAGTCCTAGCCTTCTTGAAGGGCATGATGAGGTTCAAAGACATGGTCTAGGGCAAGGGTAGGGAACCTGCTGTCTGAAGGCCACATATGGCCCTCTAGGTCTTCAAGTGTGACCCTTTGACTGATTCCAAACTTCATAGTAAAGGGCCATACTTGAGGGCCTAGAGGGCCACGTGTGGCCTCAAGGCTGCAGATTGCCTACCCCTGGGATACCCAGAAGCCTAGTTTAAATCTCCACTGCTCATCTATTACCACCTTCCCAAGACACTTTCCATAATCCTCTTTTTGCAATGGCCACTTCATTAATACCATCAGGAAGACAATCCCTCTGCCCTCTGCTCAATTACCATAAAAATGAGCCTAGCATCTTAAAAGAGAAGTTAATCTTTTCAACTTTGTTTTTTTTTTTGGAGGGGGGGAAGGCAAGGCAATTGGGGTTAAGTGACTTGCCCAAGGTCACACAGCTAGTAAGTGTGTCAAGGGTCCTGAGGCCACATTTGAACTCAGGTCTTCTTGACTTCAGGGCGGGTACTCCACTTACAATCTTTTAACTTTGGAACTCCCACCCTGGAGTTGAATTATCTTGATTGGCAAATTAGTGCAGATAATATAGATCACTATAGATAGCCTCAGACCAGACTATACTTCAAATCTGACCATTCATTCAAACTATCTCAACATATGCTACTACATTCAGGCTTACCTCAAGAACTTCAACTTCTTATTCTGGAAACAGTAATCAATTCAATCCTCTAATTTCTACTGAAATGGTGTCAACTGACTGCTCTATGAATCAGCTAACTACCCCTGTGTCTCCCTGTTTCAACAATCCAGCTTCTGTGGGGGTGTAAGATCCACCAACAACCAGCACCGAGAAAGCTGCCAACACAGGTCCTTTTGATCTGCTTTACCTAAGGAAAGCAACCTTAAGGGATTAACAATCTTACTTTAATCCAGCATACAAATATCATTTGCTTAGCTCAGGGGAAAAAAGCAGCACCCTGAATTACAGACCAAATACAATTCAACATCTGGGTGTATAGCCGGGAGCTCATTATACCAGTGCCACTCCTGCTGTGGCACAGAGCTTCACCTGAGAACACTAACCTTTGCCCTTATATATCCTGTTCAGGGCCAGAGGGCCCTGACCTCATCCAGACTGGGTGTGGAGAAGTTCCCCACTCCCAATATCACATCAGATACAAATCAATGGCTCCCAATTGTCTCAGTGCTGAGAAATACAAAAACATCCCTCTTTATCTGCCCCATTCAAACAAAGGCCAGAATCATTAAAGGTCAACAGCAAAAAGTCCCACCTTAATTACTATTACACCCCAGACCAAAACTTCCTTTCCTGGCAATCACTCCCTTATATGTGTTGCCTCATCCCTAGCATGTAGTGCAGTGCCTGGCACAAAGTAAGCACTTAATATCTACTTTTTCTTTCATTCATTCATTTCACTGCTCTAGACCAGAGCTTCTTAAATTGTGGGTTGCAACCCTTGAAAAATTTGCAACAGTAAAAGGTTTCTGAATGTGCAACAGCCAAAAATTAATTAAAAATCAAAGGTGTAATGAGTCTGAGGTGTTTCTGTCAGCACTTGCATGTGTTTCTTTCTTTTTTCTTTTTTTAAATTTATTTTCATTAAATTTTATTTTACCAGAACACAAATACAAAATAGAGAAAAGAAACAAAAACGTATCATAAACTTAAATATTGAAACTAAAATATAAAGAAAGGGAAAAAAGCGTGTCATGTGCATAGCAGAACATAGGAGAGGATTCAAAATATGTAACAATAAATTTTATTTCAAGAAAGCCTGTATGATAAATAATACACCTTGTGTTGAGAATTGTCCATCTTTTCTTTGCTTCCTTGTGTTTTCTTTTGTTCTCTGCTGTGCACTTTTTAACTTTGTTCTTTTTTCCCCCCTCCTTCCATCCCCTGAAGGCTACAATATAATTTAGATATTTCTTGATATATACATATATATATATATATATAGTAAACCTGTAAGTTTGGTTAAAGGAGGCAAACAAGCTAGGTGAAAGAAAAATCCATATTGTTTATTCCCTTAAGCTAGCAGAGCTAGCTTACTTGTACGTACAAGGAGCCAGAACATAAGTTCTGACTGCCTGAACAAAGAAATGAGAAAACTTATATATGTTTTTCCTTGTCCCGACTCAGCATGCCTGTATTACATCACTTTTATGACCCCCATGTATGTTTAACTATGGTACAAGAGGATTTTTCTTAATGGAATAGGTTGTAAATACAATAAGTCAGGATAGTTGACAAAGTGTCAATTGAAATTACAACCCAGGATCTCTGTGTTTAATTTATCATTAACATTCCATTATGTAGTATATGCCCATAAAATATTAGGATAAGAAAAAGTCACATAATTCAAGGTAATTCTTCGGGGCTAAAGGTCTCATCCTTATGGCCATGGACAGAGGAAAGAATGCTCCACCTGGGCTTGTTGACATAAGATAGATGTATTCTGAGTTTACTCAGAGAACAAAGAGACTATTAGGATCAGGATTTTCTTCTGGTTAATCAGTTCGGACTCTGAGTCTTATTGAAATTACAAATCTGATATAAAATGTTCATCAATATACATACAGATATATACATACACTTATACATATATACATGCGTATATAGACACATACTTTCACAAACATAACCTACTCCTGATCTTTGTTTTTTATGTTTGTACATATCTTTTGTTTCCTATCCTTCCTGCCTCCTCTACTTTACTTCTACCCACTACATCACCTTCCTATTACTTGCCTAACCCCCTCCTCCTCCAGCAACCACCCTGCCCTCTTATTACTTGCCTTCCCTCCTCTAAGGATCCCTCCCCATCCCCCCATTCCCATTAATCTAAACTCCCTTTACTTATTCCCTCATTCTCCCCTCCAAAAATCCCTCCCTTGTCCTAATCCCTCCCTTGTCCTTTCCCCCCTCACTAAACGCCTACCATTTTATTTCTTCTAAATTTAGAAGACTTTTATACTTTTCTAAATATACATACGTATATATATATAGAGAGATATAGATATAGATATATATGTATTGTTCCCTCTTAAACCCATTCCTGATGAAAGTAGGTCACCAGAACTACCAGGCCTCCTCCCCCATCTTAATCCTCTGTGTCCTTTCTTCTTTTTATACCTCTCTTGTATAAAATAGTTACTCTTTTTAGCTGTTTCTAAATGGTTTTACTTTTTAAATTCATATCATAGTCAGGTTTATCCCCCTCTTTCTTATAAGCTCAACAGTTATTAATAAGAATGTTAGACATACATTTTACATTTTATGTTATATAAAAGGTAAGCAGTCTGATCTTGTAAATCCCTTATAGTCAGTCTTTGGTATGCACCTTATGTGTCTCTTAGTTCTTGCATGTCGAATCTTCTATTAAGTTGAAGATTTTTTTTAACAAAGTCTTGAAAGTCTGGGGGTTTGTCAAATGTCCATTTTTTTTTCACTCAAGATAATACTGAAATTTGAAGGGTATGATATTTTCAGCCAGAGCCCCAGGTCTTTTGCTCTTTGATATATTGTGTTCCAAGACCTGTGGTCCTTTAATGTCTCTGCTGCTAGGTCTTGTGTAATTCTAATTGTGGCACCATCATATTTAAATTGTTTTAATCTTGATGCTTTCATTATTTTATCCTTGAGCTGGGGGTTTTGGAATTTGACTATGATATTCCCATGAGTTTTCCTCATAGGATTTCTTTTAAGTAGTGTTTGATGGATTTTTTCTATTTCTACTTCCCCTCCTTGTTCTAATGCTTCAGAACAATTTTCTTTAATTATTTCTTGTATTATTGTATCAAGATTCTTTTTTTGATCATAACTTTCAGTTACTCCAATTATTTTTATATTTTCTCTTCTTGATCTATTCTCCAAATCTGTTGTTTTTCTTATAAGATGTTTCACTTTCTCTTCTATTTTTTTCATTATTCATATTTTGTTTAATTATTTCTTGATCTCTTATAATTTCACTGACTTCACTTTGCCCAATTCTAATTTTCAAGGCGTCATTTTCCTCCTTGAGATTCTGGATCTCCTTTTCTAATTGGTTGACTTTTACAACCGTCTTGTTTTTCTTGGATTATTTTTTTTTTTTTAATTTTTCCTCCATCTCTGTCATTTGATTTTTAAAGTCTTTTTTAAGATCTTCTATAAACTCTTTTTGGGCAAGTGACCATTTAACATGACTCTTTGGGGATTTCTTTACTTCAGTGTCCTCCTCTGAAGATGAACCCCAGTCATCACTATTCCCATAATAGGTTTCTATGGTTGGATTCTTTCTCTTTTGCCTATGTATTTTTTTTTTGTGGTAGTAACTTGATTTTTATAATCACCTCTAGCCCTGGAGTATGGGAAATGGTGCCTCTTGCCCCAGATCTTCAGTTCCCTCTAGTCTGGAACCAAAGCCAAACCTCCAACTTCCTGTAAGTGCCCACAGCCAGGAGCTTTCTGCCCCACTGCTTCTGCACTCACCCAGCATGTGTTGGTTCCTTCTTGCCCCCACTGCTCTTCACAGCACAGCTGGGTCTGGTGTTCCTCATCAGGAGAGGTTCCCTAAATCTTCCTGGGCTCAAAGGCACAACTCCCCTCACTCTCCTGGGGTGAAAAGTTCCAGTAGAGGCTGAGGCAGCCTCTCAAACTAACTAACCCCGGGGCTTGCTGCTTGTTGTTAAAACAGAACCTAGCCTGGAGGTGTTTACTCCTCACCTGGACCAAACCCAGTTCTGGGGTTCTTCTTCAGATCTTCTCAGACTGTCCCTGGAAGATCCTGGTTGTGACCCTATTCTTCTTTATCTCCACCACACTTTGTTCACCCTAAGGTGGTCTTTTAAGTCTTTTGTGGGGGAAAATCTTGAGAGCTTGGAATTTTCTCTGCCATCTTCCCAGAATCTTCTCCGCTTGCACGTGTTTCATGGGGCAACTTCACTGCATCCTTGGTTCTGAACACAAAGCATGTGCACTTTGCCCTGTGAATGCCCTCAGGCCACACAAGGCCAAGGAATGGGGTCCAAGTGGAAAAAGTTTAAGAAGCCCTGCTCTAGATTATAGTCTAGTCTACCACCTACCCACAATGAATGCAAAAGCCAATTGTTCCCAGTGGCCTCTGAGACTTAGCAGATATCTTATGCCCCATCCGCTGGGACTGTCTTGGCAACTTCAGGCTTGATTTGGTCTAGCTCAGTTCTGTGAATGGTATAGGTTTTCAGTTTGTTTCTAAATGCTGAAAATCAAGTCTTGTGTAAGGTAACCCAGTTTAGACAAAATATACAAAATGGTTAACTCAATTCGACATTTACTAAGAGCCTGCTATATGCAGAGCATGGTCCAAAACACTGGGGGAGATACAGAATTTAGGCAAGGCTCAGTCTTTATCTTTGTCGAGTTTACAAACCTGATTTCTACTCATATCACAGAGGTAAATTTATACAGAAAATATGGTCTGGTCTTTGGAAAAATAACACAACACATAAATGGACTTGGCAAGGGATCTCAGTCTTGGCTATGCACTGCTTAGTGTCCTGATAAATATGTACTTCCTTCTAAGCTGCCTACTGACTCATGTTAGGACTTTCTCTACCACATCACAGGAAAACTTCCTTCACCTTGGAAGCACACACATAGATACACACACATACACACACAGACACACAGACACACACACACACACACACACACACACAGACACACACACACATACACATGCTATGGACTCTCCCTCTGATTAGTTGGTTCCTCCCAAAACTTCCAATTTAAGGAGGAGGCCCAGTTCAACCAAGTCTTCATTCCTGTCCAGATTACATTCCAGACTCATCTTTATAGGCTTTCTTTATCATGATCCCACACTCTTGTCCCTTTACACCTTTATTTTGTTATTTTCCCCTCCTAGAATGTAATCTCTTTCAGGGCAGGGACTTTCCACCTGTATTTATATTTCCTAGTACTTATTAAGGTCTAAGTAAGTGTTTGTTAACCTGACTACTTGAGTTTGTCTTTGTGGGGAGAAACTAAGATTGATAGACTACTAATGAACAAAGATCAGTGACAGAAACTGATAACAAATGTTACAGGGAACACGCCTTTGTTCTGGAAGAGGACCAATGACATCAGGAGGGTGATGTCTTGACTTGCAAGTGAATTGGATTTAAGTGAGGCAGAGCTGTGCAAAGTCATCAACCTCTCTTTCTCCTCCAGAGTCATCTGGGTCTAGTGGCAAGGCATAGGTCAGGATGACTGGCAATGGTCCCCTGGTGGGGGTGAAAGGGGTGGGGAGTGTTGAAAGGAAACTCCTTACCCTAGCTCCTTTTAGTTTTGCTAAGTGGAGTCCCTGGGATGATCTAAAGGGGTTGTAGGGTAGCAATCCAGGGATATGCTAGGAGTTACAGGAAATTTTATGCCATAACTCAGATAAGATTTTGGATTGAGAGGTCCTGAGAAGAAGCAGGAAAAAGGGGGCTTTAAAGTCAGGCTTTGAAATACCTAAGGACTTCTCCAGCTATCTGGCTGGATGGGTCCAGCTGGCTGGGGTTGGTTTGGCAAAAGAGCAGACTTTGTTATCAAACTAGGAGATTCCTAACTATCGGCACCACAGCTAAAAATCAGCTAGTGTTGGCAGAAGCAATGGCAGTAACAGCTCAGTGAAGAAGCCCCATCATGGTGAGCAGGCGTCAATAGCACCTCATTTGACTGGATGGTAAGCCACTGTTGGGGAATTCCTCAACCTAGAAATCCTAAGATCCTCCTGGAAAGTAATTTCTCCCACCTTGGTCCATGTGACTAGAGGTCAATAGATCAAGAAGCAAGGCTGTAAGATAAAAAGTTTAATTAGCATTATGTTGAGTTATAGGGACAGAATATTAGGTGATTTGAGGGGAGAACGTCTTAACCTTGGGGTGATAAATTGTTAACCTTGGTGACCTAAGAGTCAACAAAGAGAAGTTTATTTTGGTAGGGATGATTCTCTCTCGTTAAAACCCACGGACTATCACGGTGGGACTGGAAGTCTTTAGTTAATTTCTTTTCTTTGGGGGGGGGGGGCAGGGAAGGCAAGGCAATTGGGGTTAAGTGACTTGCCGAAGGTCCCATAGCTAGTAAGCGGTCAAGTGTCTGAGATCTGATTTGAACTCAGGTCCTCCTGACTCCAGGGCCTGTGCTGGGTGCTCTATTCACTGTGCCATCCAGCTGCCCCTCTTTAGTTAATTTCAACAACAGAATATCAAGGTGAGGCTGAAGGTCTCCAAGATAGTAGAGGCTTCCTTCAAGTTCGAAGGGCGGGTCTATCCTGTTGTTGAATAAAATACAGACTGAGGGTCTATTTACGCAAGTCTGTAACTCTCTTTCTTTGACCTTTAACACTACTTCTTCTGGAGAGATGTTTCTCCCAAAACCACAACACAGGTTTTACCCATTTCCTCCATACCACAAAGCACCTCAAACCTGGAGTAGATGCTTGGGGGCCCCAACATAAATGGGCGACCTGGTTATTACACAATATAATTATACAGATAATTTAAGACTATTAAGTTAAAGGATCAATTTATTTCCTTTTACTCATTGATAGTATCAAGCCTTTTTCACAAGATTATAAATATGACAACAAATATTTCTCAGGCACTGGCAACCTGCAGAGTGCTGTGCTATGCCCTACAGGAGATTCAAAGTTTAGCCAGCACCCAGTCCCTACATTTACAGGGTAGTAGTAGACTGAAACACAAACATAAAAGATGAGAATACACATTACATAATAACCACATTTAAGTCAACTGGGAATGGAGATTAGGCTTCTGGGAAGATGTAACATTTTAATTGGCCTTTAAAGGGTTGGAAGGAATTCAGCAATCAGAGAGGTTCAGAGAAGGTAGTTAAGGAACAGCCCAACAAAGGCAGAAGTGTGACAGCACAGAGTATATGCCAGAGGGAGATTAGTGCAGTTCAGGCTACAACGCGGAGAATGTGGAAGGGAGTGATATTTAGGCAGGGATACACAAAAGGCTGGAAAGGGTCATGTGAGGTTGTGGATTACTCTGGATATTATGAAAGAAATTTGTCTACTAGAGCAGCGTTTTTGGACAAGTAAAATGTCTGGATACTATGAACTCCTTGAGGGCAGAGACTATTTCATTTAATAATAATAGCTGGCATTTATGTGGCACTTACTATGTGCCAAGCATTGTGCTAAGGGCTTTTTTGGTCTATTTTTCAGTCGTGTCTGACTCTGTGTGACCCCATTTGGGATTTTCTTGGCAAAGATTCTGGAGTGGTTTGCCATTTCCTTCTCCACCTCATTTTATGGATGAGGAAACTGAGACAAACAGGGTTAAGTGACTTGCCCAGAGTCACAAAGCTAATAAGTATCTGAGGCCAAATTCGAACTCAGGAAGATGAGTCTTCCTGACTCCAGGCCTAGCACTCTATCCACTGTGCCACCTAGCTTCCCCAATAAACACAGCTGGTCTTCTCAATAACCCTGGGAGGTAGGTGCTATGATTATCTCCATTTTGCAGTTCAGGAAACTGAGGCAAACAGAGGTGAAGTGATTGCCCAGTATCAATCAGTAAACATCTATTGAGTGCCTACTATATGCCAAGAATTGTGTTGAGTGCAGAGCATACAAAAAGAGGCTTACCATTTAAGATAAGTTTCATACAGATAACTAGCTGTCTAATATCCGAGGCTGCATTCAAACTCAGATCCTTTTGAAGTCAGACCCAACGCTTATCTACTTCACCACTTAGCTACCAATTTTGTTTGAATTCATATAACATAGTAAATGCTTAACAAATGCTTGGTGATAAACATGTTGTCTAGAGCAGATTTCATTGCTCTTGGCTAGGAACTTGGGGGAAAGAGGATTCGTGGTGAGTGGCACAATTAATCAATCAACCACAGTTATTATGCACCTGCTGTGTACCAGGCCCTGGAGAATGCAAAGACAAAAGTCCTGGAAGATTCTGACCTCAAGTAGTGCATGTTCTATTAGGGGAGACAACATGCATGTGCATATAAATACAAAATAAACACAAGGTAGTAAGGCAGGGTACTAGCTGGGGCTGGCAGGATGGTGGGAAATATTTCTATCAGTGCATCAGGAAAAGTTTTGTTACAGTGATGCTTGAGTTCAGTGTTGAAGTGAGGAGGGATTCTGTGAGGAAAGGAGGAGGAAGGGCATTCCTGATAGGAGGAACAGCTAGTACAAAAGCATTAAGACAGGAAACGGAGGCCTAAGAGTGAGGAAGAGAGGGCAGCTGGGTAGGACTGTAGCTTACAGGAAGAGGGATGATGTATAAGGAAGCTGGGGGAAAGTTATATGTTATCAACAAACAAGCAACAGAGGAAAAAAAGAATTACTTCTTAAGTAATTGGGTTTTAAAATTAAAGTAATTTTAAGGACCTTTGACATTGGAAGTTTTGCTGACCAGCCTGGCAGTTAGGTGGCTCAGTGGATGGAATTCTGGGCCTGGAGCCAGGAAGCCCTGAGTTCAATTCTGGCCTCAGACACTTACTAGCTGCGTGACCCTGGACAAGTCACTGAACCCTGTTTGCCTCAGGTTCCTCAACTACAAAATGATCTGGAGGAGGAAATGGTAAACCACTCCAGTATTTTTGCCAAGAAAACTCCAAATGGGGTCACGAAGAGCCTGACATGACTGGAAAACAACTAAAAAATATGCTCAAGATTTCCAATTGAGAAACACTATACTAGATTTTAAGTGATTTGAGGAGGGGGACCAGGTCTTACTTCTCTTTGTATTACCAATGATGCTTAAATACTGTAAATATTTAGTAAATACTTGTTGAATAAATCTGTTCTGAGAAGGGGAAAAAAAAAACCCCACCACATAACGACTTCTAAAAGTTTATCTGCGTTATAGAAACCTGGGTTCGCTGCTCAAAACCTAGTTTTTAAACTTTTGGCATTTAGCCTTATTCAAGATGATGCAATAATAAAAATTGTACACTTAAACACTTTTTTGAAATACATGGTTTTTTTTTATTAACAACCTATGGAGTAGTGGGATGATTCTATTCATTCTACTCTATTCATAATCTTTGACAAATATTTACTAGGCAAGCATCCACTAAATGAATGGCACTCTATCAAGCCCTTTAAATATCCTTTCCTTATTTTTTGGTACACTGCCTTGCCGCCTCCCACTCTACTGCCATTCTAGGCACACCTCCATGAAAATGACTTTGTTTTTCAATATATCACCTGTTTCTTTTTGCTACTCTCCACTGTGATATCCTAATTCTAAAAATTATGTAAGTAAATATGGCTAGACTAAAAAGGTAACCACCCCAAGATGTTATAAACACAGGAGAGTAGACATTGCATAAGAAAGCTCTGCTGCTCTGAAGCCAGCTTGTTATGTTACAATAGAAAGAGCACAGAATATGCAACCAGGGACCTAGGTCCAAACCCTGGCACTACCATTATACTATACATGTGTGACCCTGGGTAAGTCACTTCACCTCTAATTCCCCAATGAGGGAATTAAATACCAGTCTTCTTACACTTTACTGCCCACCATGTACTCTTCTATCCACTGATACTAGTCTCCTGGCTGTTCCATGAATAGGACCTTTCCATATCTCAATTCTCTCTGGCTGCTCCCCCATGCCTGGAACACTCTCTGCTGACCTCCCTGGCTTCAAGTCCCAAGCCCTTAGAATTCAGTGTTTTCCCTTATAAGATTGTTTCCTATTTAACCTGTATATAGTTTGCTTTGAATAGAAGTTTGAATGTTGTTTTCCCCATCACACCGTAAATTCCTTGAGGGCAGGGATTGTCTTTTACCTCTTTTTTTATCCTCCAACGCTTACCTTGGCACACGGTAATAAATCGACCAATGTCTAGTAAGCTCCGGTCCTTGATTACTATTAAGCTTATCTGGAACTTAATAAATGTTTATTTGTTTATGAGTTTAAGTTCCTATTGCAGTCTAAATATATGATCGTATGTTGAGGTATAAAAGATATAAAAAAGACGATAAGGTGGTTTTATTGAGGAACAAGAATGAAAGAACATAACATACAAGCCGCATATCCTAAAGGGTGGAAATGGGTTTCCACAAGGTGCCAGGCTGCTCACAGTCCTATCAGCACATTCCACCTTTGAGGGTCAATGTTGGGGGCAGGGGGAGCCCCTGGTGGAGAACCGGCCTGGTGGAGTCACTAAGGGCTCTCACGTGGAGACTACAAGAGGTTGAGGCTCTCTGGGCCATCTCCATATACCGCTTCGGCCAGGACAAGCCCGGGAACGCAAGCAGTCTGCAGCCCAGGACCTCAGCGGGCGCAGCGGTGCAAACTGTGGGACCAGCTCCAGTCCAGCCTGAGCCTGCGGTCTTGACCTTGGTAGAGAGTGGGGGACCTCCAGGAGGGTGCCACCGAGCCAGAGCGGCCAGAAGAGCCTGGAGCCGGGGGCGGGGGGGGGGAGGGCGGCGCAGATACCCCCGAGGGGAGGTAAAAAAGGCGCGACCGCAGCAGCAACAGCGGCAGCTGTGGATGGGCGCGGCCGGGGCGGGGCGGACCTGGCGCTGCAGTCGCCCGGCGGGGCTCCACCGGTAGCCCCCTCCTCAGCGAGTCCCTTCCCCTCTTTTTCTCTCCACTTCCGCTGCACCAGACCGGGGTAGCTGCTCTGCGGGGACGGAAGCAAAATGCGAGCCTGGGGCTGAGTAGAGGAGGAGGCGGCGGCCCCGCGGCGCCCGGGCGCAGGATGCGGCGGCGCTCCAAGCCGCAGCTGCAGTCGTCCCTAGGCCAGTGGCTGTGGGTGCTGTGGCTGCCGCCGCTGGCCTTCCTCCCCGTGGGCCTGGTGCAAGGGGAGGAGGTGCCGGCGTTGTCAGGTAACCGTGCACCCTTGCGCTTTCTCCCGCTCTTTTCTGACCTTGCTTCCTTTTTTTTTCCCTTCCGCGCAAGGAGGTTTTAGCAGTTGTGCGCCTGCCCCATCCGTGGGAGGGGAATTTGCTCTCCCAGTGGAAGCCCAGCCCCTGGCACCAAGGCTTCTGGAGGCGGGCCGGTCTGGTCTAGTTCTTTCCCTTCCCCCCCACCGCGTCAGTTTCCCTTATGTAAGTGACCCCAGCCAGATGTGTTGGAACACCTGACGCGGGTAGAAGGCGGGGTGCAGCTCTCTTTTTTTTTCCTCTCCTCTCCCTCTCCTCACCCCTATACCTTCCAGCTCTTACGCAGCCTCTCAGCCCTTTTCCTGTGTGTTGCATTTTTCACGAGCCAGTTTTTTGTTTGTTTCCCTTCTATCTCAAAAGTCTAGACTCCTCTTGCCAAATATGGTGTCTCCTTTAGTAATAGTTTCACTGTATGGGTGTATCTGAACTTTGGAGGCCTGGGTTCCAGGGACTTTGTCTCAGTGAAGCATGGAATGAAGGCTCCCTTCTGCTTCCCTCTTACGCCTCCCAAGAGCTTTCTTTGGCCTGTGGCCAAGATGTGCAGAACTGAGTAAATATCTATCTTCTGGACCCCAGATCTGTAGTTGGGGCTTGCAGGCTTCTACTCCATTTAGTTTTTCCTACCCAAGTCCTGGAAACCTTATTTTTTTCCTCTTAACTTTCAACTGGGGGCAGTGCTCACAAGATTCAGTTTGTTATCATCCCGGAGAATCAGTGTTTTCATTGTGTAAGCTTCAGCATTACCGCTTTTGATCACCCAGGTTCACAGTCCAGGCTGTGCCACTAAATTAACCTTGTGATCTTTAGCAAATCACATGAGCATCCTTAGGCCCTTCTTTCTTCATCTCTAAAATAAGGGGTTGAATTAAATGATTATTAATATCATTGCCAGCTCTAAAGCCTTTTTTTGGTGATTTATTGTACACTCCCATTTCCTCAGAAACCCTTATCCTAAGAAACGGGGAGCTTGGAGGCCTCCACAAAGCTACGTTATTACCCCGTTTGGAGGGAAGCCAGTCAGTTAAAGGGGAGGAGCTAGTGGTTGGCTGGCAGTAGAGAATAGAAGCTTCAGATGGTGGAGAACCACCCATGATTTTCGGCCAATAGGTGGAACCCCTAAAACTTTGAAGTACGTAGTTGAGATGTCCTGAATATCCAGTCTGTGAAATTGACTGTAAGTCAGTTTCCATTTCTTAAACCATGCAAACTTTTTTCATTGTCTTCTCTGAACTGAGGAAGTCTGTTCTTGAAATTAAAAGCAGATCTCTGGGCACTTCAGTGCATATGATAATTACAGTCCCAATTTCATACTTCCTATAATAAGTCCTCTGGAGAAATAAAAATGTTTAAAGACATCTGTTTAAGCAGGTCAGAGAGAAGTCATAGAGATTGCGAAATATAATTTAGTGTAAATTGATCCCATTTGCCCTCTCGCGGCTTGAACCCATTCCATCCCTCCTTAATAGGGACAAAAGACAAGCAAGTTCTTGTCCCAGAGTGAAACTTTCACTACCCCCTCTCCCAACCAGTGAAGAAACCAAAACAGTTAAAGTACAGTTTGACAGTCATTAGATTCATGTTTTTGACTCGGTCATATTTTGAAATATCTATTTCACACATAAAAGAAACTTAAATTTTATGGAAGTACTTTACTAAATCATCAGAAGAAGCAGGCTCCAGGACTGATCTTGGGGTCAACAAAGACCTGAATTCAGGACCTGTCTTTGACACATTAGCTGTGGGATGATGGGCAAATCGCTTAAACTTGGTTAAGACAGTGACTCTGGAGAAGAGAGTGAGGCTGAGGACTTTGGGAAGCTCTGCCCCACTCATATCCAATTCATGTGCAAGTCAAGACATCACCTTCATGATGTCATTGGTCCTCTGAGAAGGAAGGATGAACCACAATAACAAATTCCATATGAGGTGCTGAGTTGCTGATTCAGTGGAGCGAGTTTCCAACTGTTATTCTCTACACCCATAAAATCATGGTTTCTGCACCAAAAAACTGACTGAAATTTTTTGGGGGAGTAGTTTTAAGATTGTCTAAGACTTGGAAGGCATTATCTTTTTTTAAAAAAGCTAACCAAAACTATGTATTACCTGGAGTGTTGACCGAAGCTTTGTTGTTTTGAATATAAGAAATGAAATAGTGATAAATAAAATCATATGTTTAGAGCTGGAAGGAACCTTAGAGTCCATTGAAACCAACCTTCCTCATTTTATGCATGAGGAAACTGAGGCACAGGGAGGTTAAGTCAAGACATCAATGAGTATTTATGTTTGTTGACCTACTCCTATGAGCTCCGACTGTGAGCCAGGCACTGTGCTAAAAGGTAGGGCTACAAAGAAAGACAAAAACCAGTCCCAGCTCCCAAGGAGCTCACAGTCTAACAGAGGAGACAAACATACATATATACAATATAGACAGGATAGAGAGAGATTATTATTGGGGATAATCTCTGTGGAACAATATTAGCATTAAGGTAGATGAGGAAAGGCTTCTTGTAAAAATTTGAATTTTATCTGAGACTTGAGAGAAGCCAGGAGATGGAGATAGGGAGGTAGAGTATTCCAGGTATAGAGTGCAACCACTGAGAAGGCAAGGAGTCCTGAGATGGAGAGTAGCGTGGGAGGACCAGTAAGCCAGGAGGCCAGTGTCACTGGATCTCAGAGTGTTTAGAGGGGAATAAGGTATAAGAAGGCTGGAAATGTAAGAAGGGGACAAGTTATGGAGGGCTTTAAAAACCAAAGAGAGGATTTTATATTTGATCCTGGAGGTAATAGGGAGTCACTATACTTGACCTTTATTTTAGGAAGATCAGTTTGGCAGCCGAGTGGAGGATAGACTGGAATCGGAGAGACAGACCAGAAGGGTATTTCAATAGGCTAGGTTTGAGGTAATGGGGCCTGCACCAGGACGATGGCAGTGTCAATGGAAAGAAGGGGGTATATGTAAGAGATGGGAAGATAAAATCAACTGGGCTTGATGACTGATTAGCTATGGGTGATGAGAGTGTGAAGAGTGGAAGTTTTGAGCCTGGGTGATTAGAAGGTTAAGTGACTCCTAAGGGTCACACAGCTTGAACTCAGGTCTTTCTGACTCCAATTTCAGAGCTATTACTGCCTTATAATGAGGAAAGTGCTTATGGGGGAGGAATAATCACTTATTAATTGGTTGATGAGATCTATTTCTGAAAAAAATTATATGAATTGTACAGAAATGACTTAGGGAGGGCCTTCATGTTTGAAGAAGACCTGAAATAAATAATAATGAAATTAATTATATCTAGTTTGGAAGTTTGGATTTATGTGGGATGTGCTTAAACTGAGGTACATCTATGCCAAGGCTGTCCAAAGCATGCTGCCCAGTGTGATTTATGCAGCCCACCTACAAGCGTAGAAATTTACATAAATGCTTTAGTAAATGAAGCCGCAGAGCTTCATTTTTTGCCAAATGGCAAATCAAAATGTGTTGTCTATTGTTTCAATAAAAACCTAAGGTTGGACAGCCCTGCTCTATACAAACAAAGAATCAACTCTTAAGTAGACAATATAAATCTTGAGTTAGATTTAATGAAAAGATAGCCAAAGAACTAAGGCAGAGGATGAGATGTGAATTGTTCCATGGCTGATCAGACATCCAAGCATGGTGTCTGGATTTGGACATGGAGGACTTGGGGTTGTACCCCATCTCTGCTACTTAGTCCTACGACCTGTGTGGCCTCTGACAAGGTCATTAGCCGTTTTTGTGTCTCGGTTTCCTCAGGTCCCTTCCACGTCTAAATTATCTGATCTCTGCTGCGGACTTGCTAGGACGAAACATCATAAGAACAAACAGCTGGGGCTGTTCCACATAGGAATATCATAACCACTTTGAGGTGAAAAAATGCCATTCCTGGATCCTAGAGATAAGGCAGAGACAAGATTTCCCCAGCTCTTTTGGAAGGATCAGGTTGTAAGAGCAACACAGATAGAGGTCTTAGTTGGGTAGAAAATAAAGGGTATGGGTCACTAGTCTCAATACCAAAGGGAAGTTGTGCTGATTTTCATCAGACCTGACATGCTCCTAATTGAATGGCCATTTTCTTTTTTAAGTTGTTTTTCCTCTATTTTATTTTTAAAATTTGTGTTATTTATGCTTTGCTCCTCAAACATATTACGTGAGCTTTCCCATTTAACCAAGAAAAACAAGTTACTGATTGTGTTTGCAACATTCCAAACCTACAGAGGCAGCTGGGTGGTATATAGTAGATAGTGTGCTGGGTCTGGAGTCAGGAAGACTCAAACTCAAATGTGGCTGTAGATACTTAGTAGCTGTGGGACTCTAGGCAACTCACTTGACCTCTCTTAGCCTCAGTTTCCTTATCTGTAAAACAGGGATCTTAATATTAAGCACCTTAATAGCATTCTAACCCTACGAGGGTTATTGTGAGGAGCAAGTGAGATAATATTTATAAAGTGCTTAGCACAAGGCTTGGGACAATAGTAGATGCTTAAGGAATGCTTGTTCCCTTTCGTGCTTCCTAGTGTCCCCCAGCTCTCTGCAGAGAAGAGAAAGATGCTTTTTCATCTCTGAGTGGTCATTTTATAGCCTAGAAGTATTTGACTCATTAGAATACAAAGCAGTTTTAAAAACTGCCCTCAGACACGACTTCCATTCATACATTAAGATCCTATGAGACTATGACAGATGTACCTATGGAGATAACCTTGTTCAGTGATCCATTCAGTACTGACGTCAAACGAGGTGATAAGGTCATTATACTGTATTTTACCCTAAGGAGTCCACCACTGACATGGAAAATGTCCAGCCTGAAGGCCAAATAAAATGATCTCCTAGTTTCTTACTTTTCTTTTTAAACTTTTAATGGACGTATGTATCTTGGTTTTATATTACCTACATTCTCCAATATATTTCTCCCTCTTCCTCTTCCCAGCGAACCATCCTTTATTAAAGAGTATTTTAAGAAGAGAAAATAAAAAAATTTCAGAAAAACTAGCACATTAAGTCTGACATTATATGCTGTGTTCTATATTCGTGGTCCTCACCACTTCCAAAAAGAAGGTACATTTTCGTATTTCTCCTTTGGAGCCAGTCTTGATCATTAAAATTTCCCAATATTCAGTTTCAACTATTTTGTTGCTTTTTCCATTTACTTTGTTGTAATTATTGCAAATATTGTTTTCCCGCCCTGCTTATTTCACTTGGCATTAATTCACATAAGCCTTCCCATGTTGTTGTTCACTTCTGTCTGACTCATCGTGCTCCTATTTGGGGGGTTTTCTTGGCAAAGATACTTGAGTGGTTTGCTATTTTCTTCTCCAGCTCATTTTACAGATAGGAAACTGAGGCACACAGGGTGAAGTGATTGGCCTAGGGTCACACAGCTACTAAGTGTTTGAGGCCAGAGTTGAACTCAGGAAGATGAGTCTTCCTGTCTTCAGGCCCAGCACTCTATCCACTGTGCTCCCTAGCTAGCTGCCCTTCCCATACTTCTCTGTATTCATTTCTATCAGCAAAGTAATATCCCATTACTTCCATATGCCACAATTATTTAGTTATTCTCCAGTTTGTTTAGTTATTCCTCAGATCTCAGAGGCATCTACTCTGTTTCCATTTCTTTGTTATGACAAAAATTGCTTCTATGACTATTTTGTTGTGTGTGAAACCTTTTTTTTCTCATTGATTTCTTTGAACAGTAGTATCTCTGAGCCAAGGGGCATGAGCATTCTTAACATAGTTCCATATTGTTTTCCAGAAAGATTAGACCAATTCATAGTTGCATCAACAGGGTGTGTATTATTGGACCTGTCTTTCCACTATTCTTCCAACAATGATTATTCCCAGATATTGTTGTCTTTGCCAGTTTGCTAAGGGTGAAGTGACACCTTAGAGTTGTTTTGATGTGCAGTTATTTTGAGAACTGTTTATTCAGATCTTTTGACCATGCATTGACTTGGGAATGGTTTTTTTTGGCCTTATATATTTGGGTTTTTTTCTTTTTTTATTTAATATTTTAGTTTTCAACATTGATTTCCACAAGATTTTGGTTTACAAATTTTCTTCTACCCTCCCCCCCCATTCCAAGATGGCATATATTCTGATTGCCTTATTCCCCAGTCAGCCTTCCCCTCTGTCACCCCACTCCCCCCCCCATCCCTTTCCCCTTACTTTCTTGTAGGGCAAGATAGATTTCTATACCCCATTCCTTATATATCTTGTTTCCCAGCTGCATGCAAAAACAATTCTTTTTTTTGGGCATCTGCTTTTAAAACTTTGAGTTCCAAATTCTCTTCCCTCGTCCCTTCCCACCCACTCTCCCTTGGAAGGCAAGCAATTCAACATAGGTCACACATGTGTCATTATGTAAAACACTTCCACACTACTCATGTTGTGAAAAACTAACTATATTTCCTTCCATCCTATCCTGTTTCCCTTTATTCAATTTTCTCTCTTGGCCCTGCCCCTTTTCGAAAGTGTTTGCTTTTGATTACCTCCTCCCCCTATCTGCCCTCCCTTCTATTGTCCCCCCTTTTTCATCCCCTTCCCCTTACTTTCCTGTGGAGTAAGATACCCAGTTGAGTGTGTATGTTATTCCCTCCTCAAGTCAAATCCATGAGAGCAAGATTCACTCAATACCCCTCACCTGCCCCCTCTTCTCTTCCAACAGAACTGCTTTTTCTTGCCACTTTTGTGTGAGATAATTCACCCCATTCTATCTCTCCCTTTCAACATATTCCTCTTTCACCCTTTAATTTAATTTTATTTTTTTAGATATCATCCCTTCATATTCAACTTACCCTGTGCCCTCTGTCTATATATATGTACATTCCCTTCAGCTACCCTAATACTGAGAAAGGTCTCATGAATTACATCATCTTTCCATGTAGTAATGTAAACAAAACAGTTCAACTTCATAAGTCCCTTATGATTTCTCTTTCTTGTTTACTTTCTCATGCTTCTCTTGATTCTTGTATTTGAAAGTCAAATTTTCTGTTCAGCTCTCTTTTCATTGAGAAAGCTTGAAAGTCCTCTATTTTATTGGAAGTCCGTATTTTGCCTTGGAGCCTTATACTCAGTTTTGCTGGGTAGGTGATTCTTGGTTTTAATCCTAGTTCCTTTGACTTCTGGAATATCATATTCCAAGCCCTTTCATCCCTTAATGTGGAAGCTGCTAGATCTTGTGTTATCCTGATTGTGTTTCCTTAATATTCAAATTGTTTCTTTCTGGCTGCTTGCAGTATTTGCTCCCTGACCTGGGAACTCTGGAATTTGTTGACAACATTCCTAGGAGTTTTCTTTTTGGGATCTTTTTCAAGAGGCAATTGGTGGATTCTTTCAATTTCTATTTTACCCTCTGGTTCTAGAATATCAGGGCAGTTTTCCTTGATAATTTCTTGAAAGATGATGTCTAGGCTCTTTTTTTGATCATGGCTTTCAGGTAGTCCACTAATTTTTAAATTATCTCTCCTGGATCTATTCTCCAGGTCCGTGGTTTTTCCAAGGAGGTATTTCACATTGTCTTCCTTTTTTTCATTCCTTTGGTTCTGTTTTATAATATCTTGATTTCTCATCAAGTCACTAGCTTGCACTTGCTCCAGTCTAATTTTTAAGGTGGTATTTTCTTCAGTGGTCTTTTGGACCTCCTTTTCCATTTGGCTAATTCTGCCTTTCAAGGCATTCTTCTCGTCATTGTTTTTTTGGAGCTCTTTTGACATTTGGGTTAGTCTCTTCTTTAAGGTGTTATTTTCTTCAGTATTTTTTTGGGTCTCCTTTAGCAAGTCATTGACTTGTTTTTCATGGTTTTCTTGCATCACTCTCATTTCACTTCCCAGTTTTTCCTCTGCTTCTCTTGCTTTTTCAAATCCTTTTTGAGCTCTTCCATTGTCTGAGACCAATTCATATTTTTCTTGGAGGCTTTCGATGTAGGCTCTTTGACTTTGTTGTCTTCTTCTGGCTGTATGTTTTGATCTTCTTTGTCACCAAAAAAGGAATCTAGAGTTTGAGTTGGAGTCTGAGTCTGAGTCTGTTTTTACTGTCTGGCCATGTTCCCAGCCAGCTACTTGACCCTTGAGCTTTTTGTCAGGGTACGACTGCTTGTAGAGTAGAGTACTTTGTCCCAAGCTTTAGGGTCCAAGTACTGCTGTTTTCAGAGCTGCTTCTACTCCACCATCACCTCAGGTTCTGTCACACCAGTGTTCCTCCTCCCCCTCCTCCCCCAAGAACCGCCAACCATGACTGCAATCCTGATCCAAGCAGGGCACAGCAAGAGAACCTTCCTTTGTGCCCACAAAGTGCTCCTTGCACTCCTGCTCTGATCCACTGCTAGATTCCTCCCACCATGTGAGCCAGGGACGCGGGAAGCAGCTGATGGTGGAGCTCTGGAAGAAGCCTCAGGAATTTCCTGCTGCTGCCACCGCCACCACAGCTGCACCACCTCTGCTACCCCCAGGGATGGGGCCAGACCACTCTCACCTCCATCCGGCAGTTCCCCACTAACCTGCTCTTTGATGTTTGTGGGTTGAGAAGTCTGATAACTGCCACAGCTCAATGATTCATGGCCCTAGGGCCTGTTCTGGCCAGCTGACTCTCGTCTGGTTTGTCCTGGCAAGGCTCCTACTGGGATGCGGTCTACTCCCAGCACCGTGCGATAGACCCTACCCAGTGACCATGAGGCTCTCCTGGGCTGGAGACCTGTTTCCCTGTGCTATTTCATGGGTTCTGCAGCTCTAGAATTTGTTCAGAGCCATTTTTTACAGGTGTTTGGAGGGATTTGGGGAGAGCTTAAGCAAGTCCCTGCTTTCCAGCTGCCATCTTGGCTCCACCCCCTCTATATATTTGTTTTAATTCCCTGTATTTCTTGGGTGTTAGACCCCCATAAGATTTATTTGATGCTGAGATGTTTTCCCAGTTGTCCCCTTCCCTTCTTATCCTAGTTTCATAAATTTTGTTTGTGCAAAAGCTTTTCAGCTTCGTGCAAATAGCATCACTGACTTTTAGCCATGACTTCTACCCACTATTTGGTTAAAAATTCTCTCTCTGGCCACAGCTGTGTAAGCCACCTGATCTGCTTTTTTATCATCTGACATTTGATATCCTGGTCATGTATCCATTTTGAACTCTGGACCAAAGCTCTGCCAAACTGCTTTCCAGTTTGATAAATTCTTGTTAAATAGAGAATACTTCCTCAAGTAATTTCTGTTCTTGGATTTATTTAATATCTTTCAGGGGTTTTAGTCCATGATGCATCAATCCTTCTACCTGCATTTCTTCTAATTCTTTTAGTTCCACTTAAATCTTTATCCCTTATGTTCTTTCTTGTGATCATCCCTTTCTCGTTCTTTTATCATAGTGCTTTTTAAAACAATGACCTCTGACCATGAAATTATTCATTTCATTACTAAGTCTTTCCATGATAGTTGTACTTGTTTACCTTCCTTCTGTTGTTCTTGTTTGGAGTGTTTGTAAGTGAAATACTTTGGTTATATCCCTTTGCTTATTTTTTTTTTTATTTACAGGAATACCTGAAATGCTTCCCTTTTGTTGAATTTCCATTTTTTTTCATTATTTATTAGGTTCAGGTTTACAGGGAATGTCATTTTGGGTTGTGTCTTAAGTTCCTTTGCCTTTCAGTATATACTATTCTATTGTATTAGGAGGGCAGAGTTTATAATCTCAAAGAGGATCATAAACATGTCTGAAAGGTTCAGAACCGCCGGATATAAGAAACTCTCAAAGTAGAAGGCAGAAGAATCAAAACATATATTTAGGCTCCACAGTAACCAACCCATGAACCAGCAACCCCATTTTGATATATTGATCAAAAGCTTCCAGGCCCAATAAGTACGCCTTGAAAGAGTAACCAGGAGGCTACAGAGAAGCATGATTGCGTAAAGCAAAATCATGCTTCCCCCTCTATGGTAAAAAGATTACCCACTGGCCTGAAGTCCTTGTTCAGCTTCCTCCCGTAGGTCAGCTCTGCCACTGGCAGCTCCTGCTTCGGCTGTGGCTGTGGCTGTGGCTGTGGCTGTGGCTGTGGCTGTGGCTGTGGCTGTGGCTGTGGCTGTGGCTGTGGCTGTGGCTATGGCTATGGCTATAGCAGCCTCTGGCTCCAACAGGAGCTGCTTTTAACCATCCGGCTTCTGCGGGGGTATAAGGTACGCCGGGGAAAGCACAGGTTCTTTCAATCTGCTTAAGCAAGGTGAAGGGGTTGACCGGGAAAGCACAGGTTCTTTCCATCAGCTTAAACAAGGGAAGCAAGGTGAAGGGGCCGACAAGCTTACTCCAGTCCAACATACAAACAGTATTCAGTTCAGGGGAAAAAGCCAAACTAGTCAAGGGCACTTGTTGACTAAGTGCTAAGGAGCCCATTTTTGGTTGCCAACACATCTATTCCTTTCTGAGATTTCTCGTGAAGGCAGAATAATCTTGTGTTATTTGAGGGGGTTTTTCCCCCTTTGTAATTGAAGATCTTTCTCCTGGCCACTTGCAAAATTTGTTGTTAATCATTGAAATTGTTAACCACGAAATATTGAGGTGTTTAAAGTGTGATTTTGTTTTGTTTTTGTTTTTTATGGCAGCTCACTATAAATTTTCTCATTTCATGCTTTGTTATCCATATTCATAAGCTCTGGATGGTTTCCTTATATGTTTTTCTTGCAGTGTGGTATTTGATTTTGTTTTTGTTTTTAGTTTATCATAGGACCTTAGATCTAGAGTTGGCAGAGACCTTAGACACTATCTAGTCCAGCAATCTCATTTTGTAGTTGAGGGAACTGAGGAAGTTAAATGCCTTGCCTGTGTTCATATGGGTCAAAAGCATCAGAAACATGAATTGAACCCAAGTCCTCTGACTCCAGATTGTGATTCTTAACTTGTCTCTGCCTGTCTGCAAGGTCAGCATAAGATTCCTGTATAGAGCGACATTACTGGTGTCAGAAAGACCTGAGTTCAAATTTGACCAGACACTTACTACTGTGTGATGCTGGACAGGTCACTTAACTTCTAATTGCCTCAGTTTTCTTAACTAAAATGAGGATAATAATAGCACATAAACTCCAAGATTGTTGTCAGGATCAAATGAGATAATATTGGTAAAACAACCTTAAAGTGCTGTAGGAATGCTAGCTATTATTAACATCATCATTGTTATCCTCATTATTCTTGGTAGTGAGAGAAAGAGGGGAAGAACAGGGCTTAGAGAAATGGACTTCTCTGAAAACTTGCGGGTTGTGTCACCAGGATTCCCCATTTATTAACTGCGAGGTTCTCCAAATACTCGTATTTGTAGATGTCATTGCACATTGAACTCTGTAAAGCCACAAAGTTTTCTCAGTGAAATCTCTAGCAGCGCAAGATTGATCTGTGCATGTAACGTAGAATAAAAAAGCAAATGGAAAAAACTCGGATTGCCCAGGCGCTGATATTTATCCATTTGAGCCAGCAGCTCTCTGAATTAGTCAACCGGTTATGTATGTTTTAGAAGTAACTAAACTGTCCACATCCTTTGACCAACTCCTGGGCAGGGAGGTCAGTTCTAACTCTGTAAATAACAAAATATCATCTTTGTGATAGTCAAAAACTGGAAACCAGTCAATTAACAAGCATTCATTAAGGACTTATTAATCACAGGCAGAGGGAGCCTGTTAACTTTATCATTCAGTCATTTTTCAGTTGTTTCTGACTGTGACCCCATTTGGGGTTTTCTTGGCAAAGATACTGGCATTGTTTGCATTTCTTTCTCCCACTCATTGTACAGAGGAGGAAACTGAGGCAAACAGTGTTACATGACTCTTCTACCAGGAGCACACAGCTAATAAGTATCAGAGGCCAGATATGAACTCAGGAAGGTGAGTCTTGCTGACTCCAGGCCTGGCACTCTATCCACGGCACCTCCTAGCTGCCTTACCAACAAGAGAACGACTAGACAAATTGTATTTAAATGAAATGGAATATTATTGTGCTGTCAGGAATGACAAATATGAGGAAATCAGAGAGACTTGTATGTGTTTATACCAAGTGAACAGTAAGTGAAAATGACACAATGCTATGGATTAACTGCAATGATGTGTCTTGGTCCCAGTGTAAGGAGGAAATGAGACTTAATTGATGAAGCATGGGCTTGGAGTCAGGAAACCACAAGGTCATATACTGCCTCAGACACTTACTAGCTGTTTGATCTTGGGCAAGTCAGTTAGCTTTCCGAGCCTTAGCTTCCCCATCTGTAAAATGAAGGTGTCAGACTCAGGCTTCTAAGGTCTCTTCCAGCTTTGAATCTATAATCTTATGATCCCTATGGAGTAGATGGATTTTGGTTACACAATGATGCATATACTTCCAGGTGTGATGATTTTGTTGATTAGGTTTTGGAGGCTTCAGTAATAGGGAAGCATATTGGGAAATAATTTTAATATTTTTTAAAGGCAGATAAATAAAAGTTAATAATGGATAAAAATGTCTGTCTTTGGCTTGGCGCTTGAAATAAGCAATAAGCTGGGCTGAGAAATGAGTAGGAGGAAGAGATCAGTTTAAAACTCATTTGGGAATTTGTGTGATGCCATCAGTGAGCTCCGACCACTGGCTGCTGCAAAAGCCCATCTCGTTAGCACCAGCCTTCCCCCAGTGATACCATATAGCTCCGAATCATGGAACACTAAGTTCTCAGAAGAACTGAAATTATAATTAACCCAAAGGTCAATAGAAATATACATAGTGGGAGTGAGAAGGCTGCAGCATGTTACTAACAATGACTTCTTGGGAGAAGTGGTATGAAAAATATTATTGAGTAAGGGTGAGGAATTTAGGTTAAATGCGGTGCTTTTTAAAATAATGGAACAATCATTTCAAAGTAAAACATCTGAAGAGGTAAAAGGGAATCCTTATCTCTTTTTGTGGCAGGGTGGGGAGGAGAACATGACAGAAGGAGGACCTTTGAAGAGCTATAGGTATGAGGTTCTTCTCACATAGGTTATAGATGGACCATCTGAAGAGGAAGCAGCGTCTTCTCTAATGATGTAGATTCAGATGCTTGGAAGAGAGGAGAGAAGTCAGCCAATATTAGTCTGAAGAAAGAGAGATAAGGCAGGGTATTTGGCAACTTTCTGCAGAAGGCTGTTACAACAGCTGCAATCTAAACCTACAGGCAGGTATGCAGTCTTCCCAGACCATTCATTTGGAATATAGAAGCATAGATTTAGAGCCAAAAGAGGCCATTTAGTCTAAATCTCTCCTCGTACAGATGGAGAAACTGAGACTTAGAGAGCTTTTGAGGGAAAGCTTCCCAAGTCTGGGTATATATTACAATTAGTACCCACTTCTGATGATTCCTGCAGGAACAAATGATATCACCAGAAGTGATCTCAAAATCAGTGCTAGGGATCTGTAAAGTCCTAGGCAAGAAGTTGCAGACCTTAAGAATATAGATGGCATTGTCATCATTGCATCTCATTAAAAGACCAGGCTTCAGAAACGAAGAGTGCATTTGACATATCAGTAGCACATGAAGAATATGGGGCAGCTAGGTGGCACAGTGAGTAGAGTTCCAGCCCTGGAGTCAGGAGGACCTGAGTTCAAATGCAGCCTTGAACACTTGACATACTTATTAGCTGTGTGACCTTGGGCAAGGCACTGAACCCCAATTGCCCTGCCTTCCCCCCCCCAGAAAAAAAAGAAAATGGAACCAGAGAATGGGATTTTTGGACTAGATAGAAGAAATGATTAGCTCTTATGTAAGAATGGAATATATCAAATGAAGACAAATAAAAATATGTTTGAATGTTAAAATATGTCAAACTAATCAAAATAGATTTGGATTATAAAGGGGAAGAAGAGAGAGAAAACTGTCTGTACATGTATGTGTGTATATGTATCCACCCACCAGATGCTACACAGAGTAAAAATTAGAGCATAGGAGAAAATGAGTAGGGAGGATCAGTAATTTATAAGAGAAGTGAACCAGACATCTTACTGAAAGGAGACAAATTTTACATCATAGTTAGACACTCGATAGGATCATAGATTTAGAGCTGGAACCATAAAGGCTGTCTAGTCCTGCTCCCTCATTTTACAGTTGAGGAACTGAGATTTAGTTTAAATAACGTGCCAGAGTCACATAGCTGGTAAGTGCCAGAGGAAGCAGTTTTTGATCCCAAGTCTTCCTGATTCCAAATCTAGCACTATTCACTCTGCTGCTGTCTCTAGCACGAGAGTCATGACTGAAATATCACTATAGGAAAGATTATTCTAAAGAAACAAAACTGATCAAAGAAGCAGTGGCATAGTATTATGTAGTAAGATATTCTTTTGAGGCAGTACAAAAATTAGAGGGATAAATCATCCTGAAGATTTTGTTAAGTGAAGGTTAGCGGAGAAATGATAATGTCAAAATGGTAGGAACCTTGGGAGGAGCGACTATTCCATCTTAGAGTTTGTGGTTGAGGAGCAAAGACAATCTGGCCATAGTCTGAAAAGCTTTCTAAATTGAAAAGAGTTCAAAGAAGAATATGGCTTAAAATTAATACTAAATTATCCGAAAGGAATGGAAGCCATTTAGAATGAAATTCTGATGACACAAATTATTCCAGTTAAGAAGGAAGTGGAGAGATATCTCAGTAAATTGATGAGCGTATATAGGGAATTTATTGACCAACTTAAATTTTTAAAAAAATGTATATAGAAGGTAAAAACAAAAACAGGCAATGGAGGATAGATACCATCAGTTAGCATCATTTAAGAGCAGTCAGGAGTACTGAGGTTATAAATGGTACAGATAATATCAAGGGCTTTTTTTTTTTTTAGCCATGTTGAATGCAAGAAGCTAATGGAGAATTAGAAAAACTGAGGTAGATGGGATGTTGACAATAGATAATAGAGAATGCAGGCCTACTGAGCACATATTTTGCTTCTGCTTTCCTTGGAAAAGAACCTAGAAAGTCCTTCAGTGGGCAAACATCTGACTTCCCTCCTAGGTAGATGGATTAGGCAGGCAAGGGCTACAGAGGCTTGGAACACACACACACACACACACACACACACACTCACTCACTCACACACTCTCTCTCTCTCTCTTTCTCTCTCTCTCTCTCCCTCTCCCCCTCCCTCCCTCCCCCAGGGGGGAATTGAATAGATAAAAGAAGTAGTGGCATAGTATACTTAGTATACTTAGAAGATATACTTTTGAAGAAATACAAGGGCTTGTGGGTGATGCTGCTAGATGTTGCAGTCAGTATAGTGCTGGATCTAGAGTCAGGAAGATCTGAGTTCAAATCCAGCTTCATAAACACTCTTATTTAACTGTGTGACTCTGAAGAAGTCCCTCATCCTCTCTTGGCTTCAGTTTCTTCATCTGTAAAATGGATATAATAAAAACACCTACCACTCAGGGGTTATCATGAGGATAAAATATTTATAATGTTTTGCAGTAATATTACAAATATTTTGTAATGTTGGTAATATTAAAAATAGGCAGCTAGGTGGCACAGTAGATAGAGTGCTGGGCTGAGAATTAGGAATGCTCATCTTCCTGAATTAAAATTCAGTCTCAGACACTTATTACCTATGTGTGACCCTGGGCAAGTCACTTAACCCTGTTTGCCTCAGTTTCCTCAGCTGTCAAGTGAGCTGGAGAAGGAAATTGCAAACTACTACAGTGTCTTTGCCAAGAAAATTTCAAAGGGAGTCATGAAGAGTCAGACACAACTGAAAAAAACTGAACAATAAATATTACAAATATTAACAGGTCAGGCCTGCACATCATATGACCTGCGGGCTGGATGGTATATTGTGGAGGCCTGTTTTACATTCTCTGTATTTTTTATGGACCGCCTGAAATCCTTTGGTGGGCCCCAAGCAGCATGGCATGCAGGCCCAATGTTGTTCAGGCTTGACATAGGTAATACTTATAAAGTGCTTTGCAAACCTTAAAGTGCTATATAAATGCTAGCCAAACAAATAATATAAATTTGTTTATAAAATCTTAGAGAGATTTCTGGAAGCCAAGATGGCAGAGGAAGCAGTAAATTTGTGTAACTTTCCCATATTCACCTCCAAACAACCATAAAATAGTGCCTCAAAACAAATCCTGGAAAGCAGATTTAGCAAAAAGATAGGGTGAAACAATCTTTGAGCCCAAGAAACTTGGAAGATTGGCAGGAAAGGTCAGTCTCAGGTAAAATGGGAGTGTAGTCCAAGACCGGGAGTGTCCCAGGAAGCCAGCAGCAAGCCCCACCTCAGCAAACCACCAGGAGATCCTGAGCCCCAGTGTGGTGGAGCAGGGAAACGCCAACACCAGGACTCCCCAACATGCCTCAGCATAGCCAAGGGAATGGGGAAATTCTAGCTTGAGAACCACCACATTCTTCAGCATAGCCCTGGGCAAACAGGCAGCCTCCAGCAGGCAGATTTCCATGTGCTTCAGTGTAGCCCTGGGGAAATGCAGAAGCACCCCACCAGTCTCAGGAGATGCCAGACTCCTGTACCAGCACTAAGACCCCAGCTTAGCACCAGGTAAGCTGCCAGATCCCCTACTGTCTCCAGCAGTACCAGCCACCCTCCACCCCACGTCTTTAGCACAGAACTAGACATGAGGCTCCCCGTGGGCCTCAGGGAAATATCAGTGCAGCACCAGGTGAACAGCTAAGGCCTGTAGCCCCTGGCACAAGCAGCCTGAGATAGTGCCCCTTCCACCCCAGGAGCAGAGCTCAAATTTAAAAGAAAGGAAAAAGGCCAAAAAAGATGAGCAAAAACCAACCAAACAAAAAGAATCTGACCATAGAAAGTTCTTATAGTGACAGGAAAGATCAAGACACAAATTCAGAAGAGGATATTGTTATGTCAAAATAGCTATGGGCAAAACTACAAAGAAAAACAGGAAGTGGTCTCAAGCCCAGAAAGAATTCATAGAAGAGCTCAAAAAGGAGCTTAAACATCATATAAGAGAGGTAGAAGAAAAATTGGGAAAAGAAATGAGAGTGATGCAAGAGCATTATGAAAAAAAAGAATCAGCAGCTTGGAAAAAGAAAACAACTGCTTAAAAAATAGAATTGGCCAAATGGAAAAGGAGATACAAAAATCCACTGAAGAAAACAACTCCTTAAAAAGTAGAATTGGCCAAATGGAAAAGGAGGTGCAAAAGTTAACTGAGGAAAACAACTCTTTAAAAGTCAAAATTGTGCAAATGGAAGCTAATGACTCTATGAGGCATCAAGAATCAATCAAACAAATTCGAAAGAATGAAAAAGTAGAAGAAAATATAAAATCTCTTATTGGAAAAACAACTAACCTAGAAAATAGACCCAAGAGAGACAGTGTCAGAATCATTGGACTACCAGAAAGCTATAATCAAAAGGAGGACCTGGACAGCATCTTTCAAGAAATTATCAAGGAAAACTGCCCCAATATCCTAGAACTAGAGGGCATTGAAAGAATCCACTGATCACCTCAGGAAAGAGATCCCAAAATAAAAACTCCAAGGAACATTATAGCCTAATTAAAGAACTACCAGGTCAAGGAAAAAAATACTGCAGGTAGCTAGAAAGAAACAATTCAAATATCAGGGAGCCACAATCAGGATTACACAGGACTTAGCAGATGCAACATTAAAGGACTGGAGGGCATGGAACATGATATTCCAGAAGGCACAGGAGCTTGGACTACAACCAAGAATCACCTACCCAACAAAATTAAGCATAATACTTCAAAGGAAAAAAAATGGTCATTCAATGAAATAGGATTTCAGACTTTGATAAGAAGAAGACCTGAACTGAATGAAAAATTTGATCTCCAATATCAAGACCCAAGAGAAGCCTAAAAAGGGAAAAGAAAACAAGAGATTCAGTGAACCTGAACTGTTTCCGGGCCTTTATAGGAAGATGATACTTGTAATTCTTAAAAATTGTACCACTATTAGTGCAGCTAGAAGGAATATACATAGAAGGCATGGGTGTGAGGTGAATTTAAGGGAATGAAATAAAAATAAGAACTGAGAAAAAGGAGTATATTGAGAAGGAAGGGAGAGGTAGAATGGAGTAAATTATTTCACCTGAAGAATCATGAAAAACCTATTACAGTGGAGGGAAAGATGGGAGGGTGGGTGATGGGCATTGCTTGAATCTTACTCTCATCAGTATTGGTTCAAAGAGGTAATAATACACACAATCAACTGAATATAGAAATCTGTCTTACCCAACAGAAAAGTAGGAGGGGAGGAGATTAAAGGGATGTGGGGAACTGACAGGAGAGAGGGCAAACCCAGAGAGGCAGTAGACAGAAGCAAAACACTGGCAGGAAGGAAAAGGGTGAAAGGAGAAAGAGGACAAACAGGAGGAAAAATAGGATGGAGGGAAATACTGTTAGTATTCATAACTGTGTATGTGAATGGGATGAACTCACCCAGCAAATGGAAGCAGATAGCAGAGTAGATCAAACACCAGAATCCTATAGTATGTTTTTACAAGAAACACACCTGAAGCAGAGAGAGACACACACACAGAGTAAAGGTAGGGTCTGGAGCAGAATCTATCATGCTTCAGCTGAAGTAAAAGAAAAAAAAAAGCAGAGGTAGCAATCCTAATCTTAGACAAAGTAAAAGCAAAAATAGACCTAATTAAAAGAGATAAGGAAGGAAATTACAACTTGCTAAAAGATACGATAGACAATGAAGAAGTATCAATACTAAACACATGCACCAAATGGTATGGCATCCAAATTTTTAAAGAAGTTAAGTAGTTATTGGTTCATGACCAAACAAGAGATAGAGAACATTATAGGTAAAATAGATAATTTTGATTAAATCAGAAAGCTTTGCACAAACAAAACCAATGCAACCAAAGCTAGAAGGAAGGCAGAAAGCTGGGAAACAATATAGCAAGTGTCTCTGATAAAGGCCTCATTTCTCAAATATATAGAGAACTGAATCAAATTTATAAGCCATTCTCCAATTGACAAATGGTCAAAGGATACGAACAGGCAGTTTTCAGATGAAGAAATGAAAGCTATGTATAGCCATATGAAGAAGTGCTCTAAATCACTTTTGATTAGAGAAATGAAATTAAAACAACTCTGAGGTACTACCTCACACTTATCAGATTGGCCAATATGACAAAAAAGGAAAATGATAAATGTTGGAGAGGATGTGGGAAAATTGGGACACTGATGCACTGTTGTGGAGTTGTGAACTGATCCAACCATTCAGGAGAGTGATTTGGAACTATGCCCCAAGAGCAACCAAGCTGTGTGTACCCTTTGATCCAGCAATACAACTGCTGGCTCTATATCCCAAAAACAGGTACTCCCAGTACTAAGCATTATAAGTTCTACTACTTTGAGGTAGACTATTCTCAAAGATTTAAAAGTGGTAGTTTTGTATTCTAATCTCCCTGTTTTCAGGTCCATGAGGATTTTAATCCTTCTCATAACAACTAAATACACCCTTCTAATGTTCTTTCAAGGCCAGGATTTTAATATGCTATCTTCAAATAATTCATGTTGCAAATATATTGCTATAGTTTCATTTCATAAGGAATAAACACATAAAGTTTCTCATCTTTTTATTAAAAAAAAAACAAAACCAGAAACTCCCTCAAACTTGTCTTTCCAACATGCTTAAACTTTCTTCCTTCTTTTCCTTACATACCCCTCCTGTGGTTTTGAAAACCACACATTTCTTTTTATTTCCTTCATACGCTTCTCCTAAACTGTTTTTTTATTTGCTCAATTCCTAAATTCTCCATATTTTAATTGTGTCCCAATCTTCATGCCACAGAATTTCTCCTTTATAATTTTAGCACACATTGTTAAACAAAACCAATGACTTACTAAAACTTTTATTTCCTAAGTTTCATGGTTTATTTCAACTTAGATGACTTTGCCATTAGTTTACCTATAACAATTAAACTCTACTGAGTTATTCCTAATTACTTGCAATTCTGTTATTTTCTAGGAGATGAAAACACCTCATCTTTCTCTCAGAAGGGGAAAGATGCATATATTGCACAATCCTAGTCTTAATCCTTGCTGCAAACTTTCATTAAGATGTTCTTAGCACAAAAAAAAGAAAAGAAAAAAAGATGTTTTTACAATTATAAGAACCTTTAATAAATTGTAAAAAAGCCTGGTCTATCCAAGTTACAATTAAGTTCTGTTATATTATCCACAAAAGTAACACAAAGTGTTTTTCTAAATTAAATTTCACTTTCATCCGAGTTGCTTCTTTAAATGAGCTTCTCTTTTTTTTGTGGGCAAGAAACAAGATAGTTCTTAAAAATTCAAATTGTAAACTTGCTTTGAAATTTAGGCCAAACTGACTTCCACTTCTTTGACCTACAGCCATGTGATGTTGAGTAGCTCTCACATACATCTATGGTGATCTTCTTAAGTTCGTCTACCCTTCTTATGCTACCTAGGGCAGAACCAGGAAAGAGTTAAAAGGTAGTTTTTGAGTGCCATGTCTATTTAAAATGTAAGCTGTAACCTATTTTTTTTCACTTTTAAACTTCATCAATATTGTTTTCAAACCTGCATCTTTTTAACCAGCAAAATGACCTCTCTTAGCTGTAAGACAATAAATCTGACACTCTTCAGGGGAAGAGTGATAAAACGTCCATTTAATATTCACAGTTAAGTTCTTAATTTTCTTAAAGCAAAATGTTAACCCTAAACTTGCTAGAATATTTTAGCATTAATAAAAACATTCAAACAACATTTTGGAAATTCACAGTAGAGAACTTAAATTTTAGTCACAAACTCAGTTTCTAATTAGTTTATGATATCATTCCTATAAATTGGGGGAAAGATCCTGCTTTCCTTATCTGTGTTTCTTGTATGCTTTCTAACTTGGCCAGAGTTAAAAGATAGAGATTTTTTTTCCCCAAGAAAAGTTTTTGCTTTACTCTTGCTTTTCAGGAAAAAGACTAGTTTGACTTTTATACATAGATAATACATCAAAAGAGATATAGAAGTGCCAACTGGTACAGTCTTGCTACTTATCCTTCAGTAGAGATTTATGAGGGTTAAGTCTCTGGTAGCTGGTAAGCCATTTTAAAACACTATCCTTCTGTCTCTATGTCAAAACACATATTTGAAAGCCGCACAGAAGCACATACTAACAAATAGAGGGCTAACATCAAGCAGGTTTCTGTTCTCAGTTGGTTTACTAGATGTCTCCAGATAGCATGCTGTAGATGGCGGAGAAACACACAGATAGAAAAACATGGAGCTCCAAAGAGATTAATGTGCATAAAAGGTCTCTTGTCAGGATGGTTCTGGAATTTTTCTCTGTATATTTTGATTGCCCTTTGCCCCCAGTTTCCACTGATGTAAGCTGAGGGCCCTCCTTTGAAGAAAGAAAACCTTTCCCTGGGTATCCAGGGACTCTTCTAGGAGAATGAAAATTCTCCCAGGCTTGAAATCTCCAAAGATTTAGGCCTTCCTCTAAGGGCTCTCTTTGCGAACAAAAAGACTTCTCCAAAACTTTAAAACAAAGCTGTGAATTCTTTAAGCCTTGAAAAACCAAGGACTTAGAACTTCTTGTAGTTAGACCTAGGGGATCTCCATGAGGAACCAAAAAAAAAGTTCTCCAAGGAAGTACCTAAAGGTTTTTTTTCAGGTCTTTATATTGCCAGTTACTTCCAAATTGCCAGTTACTTTCAAAAAAGGACACAAATAGCACCCCAAGACAGAAAGCTGCAACATTTCCCAACAGAGTGTCTACCTTAAGCTCAGAGTCAAAACTGTAGAATTTCAGTTTGAGGGGAGAGCCAGACCTCCATTTACATTTCTCCAGGAGAAGCCTCCCTTCCAGGTACAAAAATTTCACAGGGAGTGTTAAAATAAAAGGGTGAGGGGAGGGCTCCCCGGAGGACTTAAGGGGGATTAGCCTCTTTCCTCTGATCCCCCTGCTGCCACCAATTACCTCAATAAAATAGGTAAACCGAGATGCAGAGTTCCAACTTTCACCCATTTTTTAGTAGGGTACAAACCTGTTAATAAAGTGGGTCAGGTAGCTACCCCAGGCCAAAAGATTCAGAGAAGGAGACACAGCTTCTTGTTACAAGCATAGAACAAAGAACAGAATAGGGTAGTTGAGGAAAATAATACAATTGGTTATAGGGTTGGAAGCGTCATGGGGTTGAGGACAACATGATTGGTTACGTTAAGAAGAATGGGCCAACACTCACATGGGGCTAGCAACCCCCTGCACTTTCTTAGAGTGATGCTTTATTGCTTGATGGGACCCATCTGCATCCTGAGACCATTGATAGTGGACCAAAGACAGCAGACTCCCTGGCTCCTGGGAGGAAGATAAGGCTCTCTTTAATTGGGTTAGTATAGATAAGGATGGACAATATATGTTGTAGGAATATACCAGCTCAGCTTGTAGGCCTTCAAAGATAGCAAACAGATGTCATGGAGTTTTTGAGCAGCTCATATTTTGAGGGATAACAAGTTTTCTTTTAACTAACTCAGAAGTAGCTGAACTCCTTTGACTAAGAAATGTTCATTGTTTAAGTCCACTTGAAAGGTTCAAGATAGGGAACCAAGACTCCCAAAAGTCCATTTGCATCCCTCAGGGACAGCAATTTCCTTGAGGCAAGAATGGAATAGTGATTATCCAGAGAACTGAACTTCTAAACTTAGCTCATAAGCAAAGAGACAAAGAAATGTGGCTTTGAGAAATCACACAAAATGGTAAAGCATTACAGAATAGGATTAATTACACAATAGAATCAATTATAAAATAATACAGAATTAATTTCATTTTCTCACCTTTGTAATTCTTCTGCATGTTTTTCTACCAAAAAAAAATCCACCCAATATATTGTTGACATTCCTATAGGTCTTTGGACATTTTGTAAGTACTAAGGGAGCAACTGGACTGTCTTACCTTTTATCCCTCACTTGTACATACAACTGGCCTAATTCCTTTTCCAGTCAGACACTTCTTTTTTTTCTTTCACTTTTATATTTCAGTTCCAAATCTGCTTCCCTGCAGCCTCTCCTCCATTCATTGAGAAAGCAAGCAATAGGATATCTATTATACATGTAGGTCAGCTCCCAAGAGTAGGGCTTATTATTTTCTCCAAGACTTGTGTTCTAAGACTTAGAATCATAGAGCATTATTGGGAAAACATTGATATTAAAAAGTGAGAATCTTTGCTTGAGAGAACACCTTTGGAGGGTTAAAAGCACTATGTGATTTCTCAAATACAGTCCACCCCACCCTCATTCTTATATCACAATTCCAAGCTCCAAATCATCTGCCTTTAGAAAATATGTATGTATTGTCATACTACTATACGTATTGGGGTGTGTGTGTGTGTGTGTACTGGTACACTAATTCAACAGACTGACCATTCAACTGCATTTTGCAATCTGGACAGTAGACATTTTTCATCCATTTGATTTTTCCTGTATGAATTTTAGGTCAGTCTCTTTTGAATAAGTACGGATCTCTTTGAGGAGGTGTTATAATATTCTGAGGCTTGGTATAATTAACTCAGTTTCATCTGCAAACAGGAGCATCTTTAATTCCTTCTCATCTGTAGGGAATCCCTTTTTCATTCGAGACCTTGAAGGAGATGCCTTCCACAAACAATGGTGAACAAATGTTTTTGGCCTGTATATATTACACTATCTCACTTGACAGTAATCAGAGGGTAATGGAGCAGTTATCTCTGGTTTCACATAATAAAGAATGTTGTATGACATGCATGAAAGATTCCTTAGGAGAGAGGGAAAGTCTTTAAGGCTGTGTTTTACTCTGTGAATCAATACCTTTTGGAAGATCAGGAAGAAACAATAAACACAGTGGGATCTTACTATTTTTTGTTATCCTGACCTCTAACCTATGCCACTAGAGCCCATAAGCCACTCAGCTCTGCATTTCCTAGGACCTGACATCCTTCTCTTCACAATTATTTTCCTTCCCTTCCCAATATAATGGTTCTCAGCTGAGAACCTTGCTTCATATTTTACAGAAAAAATGGAGGCTCTTCACTGTGAGCTTCCTCCCTTCTTTTACCTTCTTTCTCCTTTATCCTTGTCTCACAAGATAACATGGCCTAATTCCTTACCAAGGCTAATCCCTTTACCTGCTCAAGTGATCCTGTCCCATCCCATCTCCTCCAACAGATTGCCCTCTCTGTTATCCTACTCTGCCACCTAATTTCAGTCTCTTCCTGTGGCTCCTTCTCCCCTGCCTACAAACATACCCATGTCTCCCCGATCCTGAAGAAATCCTGACTTGATCTTTCCACATCCACTATTGTTTTATATCTTTTCTACCCTTTATGGCTAAACTCTTCAAAAAGGCCTGCTCCTATAGGTGCTTCCACTTTCTGTCCTCCCACTCTCTTACAATCGGCTTCTGACCTCATCATTCCACCTAAACTGCTGTCTCCAAAGTTAAATTGCCAGATCCTATCCTATGGCTTTTTCTCATTCCTCCTTCTCCTTGACCTCTCTGCAGTCTTTGATGTTGTTGATCACTCTTACCTCCTTGATATTTCCTTCTTTCTGGGTTTTTGGGACACCAAACCTATCTGACACCTCCTCAATCTCCTTTGCTGGATCTTCTTCCCGTTCATGCCCTCTAGCTTTAGGTTGTCCCACAGGGCTCTGTCCTGGGTCGTCTTCTTCCTCTGTACTACTTCACTTGGTGATCTCATTAGTTGCTATGGACTTAATTACCATCTCTATACTGAAGATTCTCAAGTCTGCTATCTTGCCCCAGGCTCTGTGCTGATCTCCAATCTCCCATTTCCAATTGCCTTTCAGACATCTCAAACTGGATGCTCAACAGACATCTTCAACTAAACAGATCCAAAACAGAACTCACAGATTTTCCCCCAAACCCTCCACCCCTCCCCGATCATTATGGTTGAGGGCAATACCATCATCCCAATCTCTTAGGCTCAAAACCTAGGTGTTATCCTCGACTGCTCCTTATCTATCATTCCTCCTATCCAATCTGTTGCCAAGGCTTGTTAGTTTCACCTTTAAACCATCTCTCCAATAAGCCTCTTTTTTCTCCTCTGATACTGATTCTACTCTGGTGCAGGCCCTCATCACCTCATTGGGATAGGCTGCTGGTGGGTCTGCCTAAAGTCTCTCCCCACTCCAATCCATTCTCCATTCAACCATCAAAGTGGTTTTTCTGAAGTATAGGTCTGACCGTGTCGCTCCCTTACTTAAGAAACTCCACATTACCTCCAGGATCAAATACAAAATGCATTCAAAGCCTTTCATAACCTAGGCCCCTTCTACGATTCCAGTCATATTCCCCACCATGTACTCTTTGACTCGGTGATACTGTCTCCTTACTGTTCTAGGAACAAAATATTCCATCTCTTGGCTCTGATACTTTCTCTGACTGTTGCCCCTGCCTGGAATATTCTCTTTCCTCATCTGTGTCTCCTAGTCTCATTTAAATCCCAAATAAAATCCCATCTTTTACATGAAGCCTTTCCCAGTCTCTCTAATTCAGTTGCCTTCCCTCTGTTAATTATTTTTTTATTTTTCCTGTATATAGCTTATTTGCATGTATTTGTTTGTTTATCTCCCCTGTTAGATTTCGGGTTCTTGAGGGTATCAACTGTCTTTTGCCTCTTTTTTATCCCAACTACTTAGACCAGTACTAGCACATAGTAGGAGTTTATTGAGTAACTGTCTTCCAGCCACTTCTGATTCTTTAAATAGCACTTCAGGGTCTAATTTGAATCCAAATTTGGCAAATCCTATTACCGATGATTAAAATAAATTGGTGTAGAAATACAGATAAATTAGTTCCATTTTCTATTTGTCATCCTTTGACCAGGAGTTTCACTTATGAATGCTTTAGTGATGATGTGGTTCATGTGAGTTACACACCAAGCTTTCTGTGGACCTGTTATCATTTCCAGGGAAAGTATCTTCCCGACTTGGAGTCAGGAAGATATGGGTTTGATCTATGAGTTAAGACACTTTTTGTGAGTAGAGTCTACAGCACATCCACAGATCTCCCCTGTGCAGTTCTTATTGGTGGCTTTCCATAAGCCTCTATAGAGAGTCTGCTCACCAAGTTTCAGCCATGTAGATAACCGAATAGAATTAATAGTCACATACTTCTGAATAGTACTGCCCAGTTAAGGAAATCTCTTGATCTAGAAAGGAAACATCAATTTTGATACAATTTCAAAGATAAGATGCCATATTACCACAGACTCCTAGAAAGAAGAAATGGAAAGTAAATCTAGTTGGCTAATCATTATAATAGCAATTTTAGTGATTAGCTGTGCCTGTGACCTAGTACAGATTTTCATATTAGAAAAACATGGTGTTGTTATTACGACAATAAATTGAGTCATGTGAATAATAAGGCTCTATTAGCATGAATGAATATTAATAGTAGACAAATGCATGTGTAATCCCTATGAACCAAAAAGATTTTTTTTCCCTGGCATTAATCTTAAGCATCATTTTTTACAACAAAATGGAAAAACATGGTGTGCATAGGAAAGATTGATGTACTTAACGAGCACAAGAATTTGTGGTCAGTCAGTTATTAATTATCTGGTCAGTTATTAAACCCTGGCTAGTTGCTGAGGATTCAAATACAATAAATGAGACCATCTCTACTGTCAAGGACCTTACATCTGAATGGGGAAAGAAAATAGGAAATATGTAAATATAAATAGGACAAATATAAAGCAAATTAATATAAAGTACTTAAATACAAGGTAACTTGAGTTCAGAGATTTAGGAAAAGTTTCACATAGAAGATGATGCCTGACTTGCATTTTTAAGGAAAAGAAGAATTCTATGGGTTTTAGATGAGGAGGGAAGTACATTCCAGGTATGGAGAACAGCTAATGCAAAGACAGTGAGCCAGGTGATGGAGTGCCTTGTGCAAGAAACAGGATGAAGAATTGAAGCTCAAGGGAGAGACTAGGTCTGCATATGTTAAAAAAACTGGGAGTCATCAGCATGGAAATGGTCGTTTTACCCATGGGAGCTAATGAAGTCATTGAGAGTGTAGAGAAGAAAGAGTTGGGGGCCTAAGAAAGAGCTTTGAATAATACCCACAGTTATGGGGCATGACCTGAGTGATGAACCAACAAAGGAACTGAGGAGGAGCAGTTAGGCAAGGTGGGAGGGTCACGAAAACCCAGAGAGGTGAGAATGAAGAATGAGATGAAACAGGTTGAAAGGTCTGAAATGTTATGGTTCCCAAAGCCAAGGGAATAAAAAGGAATATTTCTTAAACATTTGAATTTGATTTTGTTTCAGTTCCTGCTTTCTCTCTCTTCCTCCCCCCAGCACCATGTAAAGTTCTGAAGGAAATGGATATAATTAAGAGTTCTCAATCAGTCTGTTACTGCTACAACCGACATGCCCAAATGGAATGGAAATACATTTGGTCAACCATCCTGGTAAGGCTCTACCTTTAAATCATAAATGCAGAGAGACGAAATAAAAAAAACCCACTGGAAAACAGATTTTGTAATAGGACTGCTTTTTGGTGTGGAAGATGTATTGCCAAGTTAGCAAGCAAGCTTTAGTATTTTGTTCCCTTCTTCTCATCATTTGGTCTGTCTTACTCCCAGTGCTAAAGAATAGCAAACAGAGAACACAGCACACATTGGCAGCAGCAGAATTATCATGAGTTTATTCTTATGGAGCTGTCCATCACCATCTGCTTTGCTCTATAGCAGATGAGTCAGAAAGGATCTGAGATCTGATACTGGTCCCTTTCTAGTAGGCATGGGGAAGAAGGGAGAACTGGTATTTTTTCTTCACTTAAAAAAATGGCCCAATCTCTGCTTTTTACACTATTAAAAAAAGCATGAATCCTGCTCTCTTATAGACCTAACAGTTTTTCCCATCTTGTATTACCTGGTGCTATATTGATTAGCTAAATATCAGAAAAGGGAATGCTTGCCTGCATTATATGCAGTCTGTATCCTCTTATTAGGCACATGCCCATGAAAAATTCCCGAGATTTCAGTGTTTTGTTACTGTATATATTTTCTTCTTAATCAGTTGATCCTGGGTTCTCTTTGTAACTCTCCATTAGCTCCACCTTTATTGACTTTTGTTTTAAAAAACACTGACAGCTGTCTCTCTATCTCTCTCTCTCTCTCTTGATAGGTGAAAATTACCAGCTCAGACATGCTCAGCATTGTCTTTCCCATGGAAGAACGTGATTGTCAGTATCCAGAAACTATCCTCACTTTTATCAAGTGTACAATTCATACATTTTGGAAACCAAAGGAATCTAATGATATAACCATTAATGTTAATCCATATGAGAAGTCCGTGTGTTTCTATGTGAAGTCCACCAAAAAGACATTTGCCTATACATTGAGGGTGAATCGAAATAGTAAGTTGAGTTTTTAAAAAATTAACATAATGGTAATATTTAGTCCACCATTTTATCCTAATTAACTGTCTAGATTAAACACTTATGAGGTAACATTTGAATACATTTTGCTTCAAGTCTTAATGTTTTCTTGTTTTTCTTTTTTTTAGTTGTGGATACAAAACTCTTTCTTATATTTGTGACAGGGATAGTCCTGTTCTTTAAAGCAAAGACCTTGAGTAGGTAAGTCAGGTTTCTTTACTAATTTTGTCAATGAGCATACTTGGAGCATTTTAACAATTTCAGTTGTCTTTATTTCATCAGTTTCGTATTTTCAAAATTCATTTAAATTCAGCAGATTTTTATTGTCAACTCTATATAAGTCACTGTGCTAGTTATGGATGTATTATATCACATCCAGAGCCTCACAATGACTTTGAGGTTGATTCTGTGTACTTTAGAGAGCCGCATTTCCTATTTTTGCTCATTTGCAAATCTTCCTTAGTACTCATCCATTCAGTTCCAGAAAGATAAAATTTCTTGCCCGTGATCATAATGCTGTCAATGTCAGAGTGGTGACTTGAACTCAGTTCTTTCTGAATCCAAATTCAAAGCTTTTTTTGTGACAACATAGTGCAGCCAACACTTATTTGGGTAAAGGATGAAAATTTCTTTACCACTCCTATGCCTTCATTCTTTTTATCTCGCCTATCAGGAATTGAGCTGTTCCACTTAAATAAATTGTATAAATAATTGAAGTGTATCTCTTAAAAGACTAGTTTGCAAAAATTTAACCATTTTGGAGGTAAGTCTGTCAAACGATCGCTTATTTTCCTGTTTTATCAAACAGCATATTGTACGTAGTTTAACATTTTCCTACTGACTCAAGGTCATCACAATGAACATCAATTATCGTACAGTATATTTTCACAATCTATTTGTTCTTTTAGGGTTTTTGGATCCTTTCAAAAATGGTTCCACAGTGCTATGCTTTCATAATTATTTTGTGTACTTTTTTTAAAATTTAATTTATTTAATATATTTAGTTTTCAGCATTGATTTTCACTGTGCACTTTTTATAATTATTCTATCTTCTCCCTCCATAGTTGGGTATCACTTCTTGTCAGCGTGTCCTTATGGCTTCTAACTGATGCCTATTTCACATAGAGTTCATAGGTCTTGAATCAGTAAATTGAGATGGATTCCATGCCCATCTATCCTATGGAATAAGAACATAAACTGTGTGATAATTACCATTTTTTTCCCCCTCGCTACTAAAAGATCTTTTTGCCTTTGGGCTTGGGGGTATGTAATAGATGACTGAGTTTGCCAGAAACCTGAGCTCTAAATAATTGGATGTAATTACATTAGGACCCCAATCCTCAGCTGCTTCTTCTAGTGAGAGAACTTTCCCTGCTAATATTTTAGTTCTTAGATGCCCATCCTGTTTAACATGTTAACCAGTTATGAACTTTAACTCTGTCTCATGTTTCATTTTAAATATGCATCAACAATATATGTCTGTTGAACATATAAAATTACAGGGCTTCTGCAAAGGCAAGCAAATAATAATAAATTTCAGTCACTGGTAAACAAAGAGGGGCATATTTAGTATGATCTACCACTCAAGTGTGTAGTTTTTCTTTTAGGATTTTCTTTTTGACTACCTGAGTATGGTTCAAATGTCTGTGTTTTACACTTGAAAATAACAGTTATCAGGTAAATAGTATCCGACTGTTTGTCCTTGACAGGAGCACTGTTTTCTATTATTCTGCTGGAACCGTGCTGGGCATTCTTATGACCTTAGTCTTTTTCCTGCTGTTCATGAGAAGATACATTCCCAAGGTAGGTGTGCTATTTATAAAACTAAAAATAGAAACCTTGACGTGCTGAGCATCAGGACCTGGGTGGGGAAAGGTTATTTCATTTATTTGATCCTACCAGTTCCTAAATCCATACTGTGTTGCCTCATTCTAGAAGCTCTTTAAAATGTATGGATTTTCAACATCTATCTCATTATTTTTTAGCAGCTGAAATAAGTTTATAGTTTTGGTATTTCTTTTGATGCTCTGTCCTTCAGGTAATCCTTTTTTTTTCCCTTCAGGTAAAAATTAAGTTATATACTAAAATAATTTCCCATATTGAAAAGTATGGGGCATAACACAGCATCATCACTGTAAGGCTTTAAATTACAATTTTCCCACACCAAGCTATGTTTTCCTCACAGCATATTTTCATACCATTTTGGTATGTGTTTATTTAGCACTCAACATGTCTTCTTTGTTATGGGGGGGGTAGCAGGGGAGGGGAGGAAGGATTTGATATCAAAGAATCTGAGTTCAAATCCAGGCTCCTCCACTAAATCCCTGTTCAACATTGGGTGAGTCACTCCACTTGTGAGGGCCACACAGTCCTCATCTGTATAATGAGGGATTGGATGAGATCAGGGGGTGTTAACTTTTTTTGTGTCACAGATCCTTTTGGCAGTCTGATGAAATCTTTGGATTCCTTCTCAGGATAATGTTTTAATTGCATAAGATAAATTACTTAAGATTACAATTATATTGAAATACAATTATCCAAATATTTAAAGAAAAAAAGAACCAAGTTCCCAGATCCCAGGTGAAGTATCCAGGGACAAGGCAATTTCCTAGATCTGAGGCCAATCTAAGTCTGAGCTTCTGTGGCCATGTTGCAGTTAGTTCAGTCAAGGCCCTATGAGACAGCAGCAGTCTCATCAAAGCTGATAAGACTTTGCCTCTATACTAGTTTAGGTTGAGACATGAGGGGATCCGTAAACTCATTATCGTGGGCAACTTCCCCAGCAATGCAGACCACAAGCCATCTTTGCTTTCTCATCCAGGGCTAATTTCATCCATAAATCCTGCAACACAGGTCATTCTCCCAACGTGCTGGTGGTATTCCTCTGCGTAATCCTTTGTTGTTCCTATATGATTACATACATTTCTCTGATGACATCTTTTATGCCATTTCTCCCATTTAATTCTTCATGGTTCATGTGTTACATAGCCTGCTTGTGCACACTGGGTGCCATCTGTTGACCTTTGGTTTTCGAGACTGTAATATTCCATGACTCACAACCATATAGTACCACCTGAATAATGTTGTTTAAAAAAGTTAAACCTTTGTTTCAAAAAGAAGCTTGAAGTCATTAAAATCCCTGTGTAATTGGACAGGAGCAATCTAGGCCATGCTTCTTCTCGTCTGGGCCCATTTCATTGTCCGTCTGCATTGTCTCCCCAAGATATCACTGTTGAACTAGTCAGTGATTCAGTCAACAAACATTTATTAAACTATATGCCATGCCCTGTGCTAAATGCTGAGGATATGAGGAAAGTAAAAAAAAAAAATTCGGTTCCTATCTCTCAAGGAGCTCACATTCTAATGGCAGAGACAACATGTTATCATCTAGGTACATGCAAGATAGATACAGATTACTTGAAAGAATTCTGAAAGGAAGAAAACCTAGCATCTGGGGATACTGGTAAAGGCTTCATGTAGGAGGTGGAATTTGAACTGAGACATGAAGGAAACAAGGGAAAACGTAAGAAGAAGAGATGTGGGGACAGAGCATTCCAGGCCTGGGAGGTAGCTGGTGCAAAGTCACAAAAGTGGAGCTAGTCATGGGATCAGCATTATACATTGGTGATTCACTAACCCTAACCAGTTTTATGTATCATATCCTGGAGAATAGATATTCCTCATCTATAGAAAACTCTGGATAGTAAGGCCAAACCTTTTTGAGTGATTAGGGATATCATACAGGATGCCTTGCAGGGATCTGGGGCTTGATACAGTCCACACAATATAATCAAAAAGTAGCCCCTTGAGGAACTTATTCTGAAGGGAATCCCTCTTCCATTTAGACTCCATCTTGGACATCTTCCATGATGATAACAAATACCTTTTGCAAACATGTTTTTATTTTTAGTGCCCCTTTTAATATGAATTATTAGAGGGCTGTCATCCAAAGAGCTCTTTAGTTACATTCTTCATAGAATATTGTATTAGTCTGATGTACACCTAGAGGACATTTTTTGGGAGGAGAGTCTTCAAGGCTTTGTTCTATCAAAATACATTTTTATCCTCAGTATACAATGGGTACATAGTGATCTTTATAGTCTTTCTGCCTTTCCATCAATTGATAATGAAATCTAATGGAACAGTGGTTTTCATTTAAGGATGAATAAATTGGAACATTCTTTATCTCTTTCTTTCCACACACAGTATAGCACCTTTGGGGCCCTCATGGTTGGTTGTTGGTTTGCTTCGTTTTACTTCGTATGCCAGTTAATGGAAGAAATAAAGTGGCTCTGGTATGAAAACAAAACGTATATATTAGGTAGGTAAATTGAAAGAAATATGTAGACTCTTGTATTTATGAGACTGAAGAGTATGCAGAGGGATCATCCTAGTGACAGTTTTGAACATTAGGAGGTGAGTTTTTGAGCGTCTTTGATACTTCAGGGAGCTCAGCTCTCATGGAGGGGGAGAAGCTCTCTTTGGTACACAAGTCGCAACCTTTCTAAAATTTAGGAAGTTGTCTCCAAGAGTTGCTCTGGCCCTGCAGTCAGCCTGGGGATGAACCTCTCCTAGAACTTAGTCTGGTTTTCAGATGTCACACACACACACAGTCCATTAACAAGCCAATGCAAGAAACGTTTCCTCTTCGAGGTGGGTAGGACTTGCCAGGACTTGGCATAACCTTTGAGAATCTAGGCTTACTTTCACGTTGATGCATTGGAGTGGCAGGGTTTTTAAGAGTCCTGCCAGATTTGTATGAATGTGTTCTCAAAGTCAGAGGCTATTTTCCTATACACATCTTCTACTTTAAAGCAGGCTTTTTTAAAAATATTTTGAGAACAATTAACTAAAAAATGATTTCATATACGATCTAATATATCAAATGATCTAATATACTTTCCACCTGCTATATCAGAATTGAGCTCCAACCTAAATCCTTGTTGTAGTTCAAAAATGCTTCTTTTAGTGTAACTGTATGTCCTTTTTTTCCATTGACTTAGTATGAAATCATAGTTCACAACTTATGCAGTCATCTGTTGACATCCTGGTCTGATAAGGAAAATTAAATTAAATTTTACTTCTTAGAAGAATGAGAAGCCGCTTAGATACCTGTCTCTTATCTGGCTCCCTGAGAAATGTTCCAAGTGAAACACCTTGTTCAAAGTCTTTACTAAAGGAATCTACTAAGTACCTTACCTGTTGTGTTGGTGGTCCTGAGCTCTTTCAGGCTGTCAATTAGCAAGCATTTATTAAGCACTTATGATGTACCAAGTACAAGAAGTGCAAAGGAAAAAAAAGCAAAAATAGGTCCTTCCCTCAAAGAGCTTACCTTCTAATAGAATGGCAGCCTTTGCCAGCTGACACAAGTTCTGGAAATTTTTATCAATCTAGAAAGACTTCAGATATGACCCAAGGGACAGGCCGTGTCATGGGCTCGTGGATTTAGAAATGAAAGAGGACCTTTGAGGTCATCTCACTTGTTTTACAGTTGAGGAAAGTGAAGACCAGAGAAGGTAAATGACTTGCCCACGGTGGCAGAGCTGAGATTTGAACCCAGATACTTTGATTCTATAGCCAATGTTCCTTCCATGACACTACACTTCCTCCCAAGTGTATATCTGTTGTCTAAGGACCATCCTAACTGTTTAGAGAAGCTCCTCACCATGAGGTTGGTCACCAAGTAATGACATTTTTTGACCAAAGCAACTCAAGAAGACAGTTCCCCCAAGGGCATAGATTGCAGTTTTCACAGGGAGTGGGAGAATTTGCCTGCACTAATGAAATCCAAACTACTGACATAAGTGACTTGGGGCACAGTGCAGAATGGGGAATAGTCTTGGGCATTCATACACAAAGAAGGTTAATTTGTTGGGTTCAGTTTTTAAACTTTTGTACACTTTAAGCACTTAACTTCTTATACGAGAATTTAAGAATACCTCAAAAGGACCAAGCTGCATCAGTTGATATGGTGAATTTTTTTTTATCCATAAAGCACAGAAAATAAGAGAGAGGATGAAATTTTTTGTTTCAAAGTAAAATCTTAATAATATTTTCATGTCACTTGATGCACCTGGTTCTCTTACCCACAACTCTGAAGAGCAGTTTTACCTACGTAGTAAATAAAAAAAAATCCTTGGGGATCACAAGGAGTTGTCCCCCAGAACCTTCAAAATAACAAGTTGCTTGGCCTGAGAAATAAGTTAAGATGTCTTCTGGCCTGGAAAACTTCTCCGATGATTATAAAATTCAGCCGTGCATCTTAGAACAGCTATCCAGAGATGCACTTTCCACCTTCCTGATTGGTTTCATCTGGCACTGACAAAGGAAGCGAAAACACGGATTTCCTAACGTTACACTAATGTATGTGGTACTGTCTCCAACCTGCGTTCTTTATATGTAATACCTGGGGTCAGGTTTTTCCTGCCATTCTCCAGGCTTCTGTACATGTGCTGATTTTTCTACCCTCTTATCCTTTCCCAGGCTACATTCTGACCACGGGATCCATCAGCTTTGGTGCCTGTTACAGACACGGGCCTCTCGTCAACGAAGGGAGCATAAATCTCTTGATGTGGACATTGCGGCTTTTATCCCTGGTCATGATTTACTTTGGTGTCACCACAGCCCAGGTTGCCTACGCAGTGATAGTTCTCCTGATTTCTTCTCAGGGTCTGCAATATCCATTCAGAGCTTTCAGCTGTGTGGGCAGGTTAGTTTGTCACTCCAGTGAATTTGACATTGTAAACCATAAAGGGTTTGAAAATATATAGAAGTGTAACATAACATATATTGCTATGTCATATATGTGTATGTGTGTAAGCACACACGTATACATACATATTTGTTTTTCAGTCGTATCTGACTCTTCATGGGATTTTCCTGGCAAAGATACTGAAGTGGTTTGGTATTTTCTTCTACTCACTTGACAGGTGAGGAAACTGAGGCGGACAGGGTTAAGTGACTTGCCCAGGGTCACACTGCTAATGTCTAAGGCATTTGAACTCAGGAAGATGAGTCTTCCTGACTAAGCCCAGAGTTCTACCCGCTGTGCCACCATATACACACCTACATATTTGTACTCGTGTGTGTGTGTGTGTGTGTGTGTGTGTGTGTGTGTGTGTGTGGCAAAGAACCTATTCATCAGCATAATTATCCTCACTCCCCTTCCCTTTCCTTGATATTTTTACTCTAAAATAGCAGGAAGTGGGGGAGGAAATGCAGGAATTTGGTTCTGTCCATTGCTCACCTTTTATTTAGTGTATTTCTCTGTTTACTAAGGAATCATGTCTCATCCAGAATGCTGTGATAAGAGTTATTTGAAATCTTTCCTTCAGCAGTTCCTTAGTGCTTAAAACTCTTGGCTGCTTTAAGATCAACATGTATCTTTCTGAAGGAGAAACTCACAGGAGATTCATTTGCTTTTCCCAAAGGAAGGTACATTTCGATGGCCAAAGGCTGCCTCCTTAACTTTGGTTTTACTGGCTGGATTTCTTTCTCAAAAACCAAGCCTTAAACCCACCTCCCTCTGGAGCTCGTAGATTGGACAATAGGTCCCTGCCCTCCTAGCACAGAGTGAATGTACATGCTGAATAGTGACTGTTTCTCTTTTGGGCAGGAACCCTGAGGATCTTCCCCTCCTAGTTCATTACTTTTTTTTTTTTTTAGTTCTTCATTAAAGGAGCTGTCCCTTGATCAACTTCTTAAAGAGGCCTATTCATTGAATGGGTGTTACCTCACTCAAAGTGAGAACCTGAAAAGACCTTAGCCCTAAAGGGCCAGGGTCTCACAATGCATCCTGGGCCCTCTCCAGTGAAAATCAGACCACTGGACCCAGATGGCTCTGCAGGAGAAAGTGAGGCTGGTGACCTTACCCAGCCCTCCCTCACTCAGATCAAAGTCAGCTGCAAGTCATGTCATCATTTCCCTGATGTCACGGCCCTCTTCGAGAATGAAGGACAAACACATCTTACAATTGAACATTTAATAATTCCTTCCCTTTGAATTTTAGATTTGACCTTTAATCACTTGGTTGTGATTACAAGAATTTAGGATGTGCACTGAGAAGAAATAGGTTCCAGTGCTGACTCTGCCATTCTGACTTGTGACCTTAGACAAATCTGTGGATTTGTCTGAAGCATCTGCTCATTTATAAAATGAAATCGGATTAGATGTTCTTTATGGCAGCTAGGTGGCGCAGTGGATAGAGCCCTGGGCTTGGAATCAGGAAGATTCATTTTCCTGAGTTTAAATTCGGCTTCATACACTTCCTAGCTGTGTGACCCTAGACAAGTCACTTCACCCTGTTTGCCTCAGTTTCCTCATCTGTCAAGTGAGCTGGAGAAGGAAATGGCAAACCACTCTAGTATCTTTGCCTAGAAGACTCCAAATGGGGACACGAAGAATCAGACACAACTGAACAACACAGCAATGGTCCCTTTCAGTTCTAAAATTAAATGAATCAGTGGTTCAGGCAAAGAAAGACAAGGGGGCTGGTGCATCCCCTGCCAATAGCTTCCATGTTCTCACAGGAACAAAAGGACACCAACAGCTGTATCCTTAATCTAGGACAGCAGTTCTCAAAGTATGATCCAAGGGCCCCTGTGGGTCCCCAAGATCCCTTTTAGGGGGTCTTCAAGGTCAAAACTATTTTCATAATAAGACTAAGATGTCTTACCTTGTAGTAGATATAACGCACATATACAAAAGCTCTTTGGGAGGCCTTCAATAGTTTTTAAGAGTGTGAAGGGGTCCTGAGACCAAAAAATTTGAGAACCACTGGGCTGAGGCATGTAGGGGGAAGATAGATGCAGGGAGACAGTGAAAGGCTGTGTGTGTGTGTCTGTGCGCGCTAGGCCTGACTTGGGATTTCATTGGTATGAGGGACTCTCAGTAAGAAAACTCCCTCTATGATTGCAGATCAGCACCTGTTCTGTAACTTACAGGCTCAGAGAGTTGCTAGAGGTTTGGAGAGGACAAGGGATTTGCCTGGGGTCATGCAGCCAGGATATATCATAGGCAGGAATTGAACCCCCAGGTCTTCTGGGTTCCAAAGCCATCTCCATCCATTATACTACACTACTTCCCTTTTCTGCTTTCTCTCTTCTCTCCTTTTTCTCTCTCTTTTCTTCTTTCTCTCCCTCCAGGTAGGTAGATAAGTAAATAGAGTTGATAGATAGATATGATAGGTAGGTAGGTAGATGTATAGCTACTGATGGGTAATAATACGTACGCGCACACACACACACACATACACACAATTCTCTTAAGACTGTAGGTTGTAGAGATGGTCCTGGCCCACGTTGTTGGAGGGTGTTTCCTTCATCTAAGAATTCCTATGTCATTGACATCACAGCTCCATTCTCTATTCTATAAACACACACATATATCTGTGTATCTCTTTTATAGGAACTTCAAGCCAGTTAGCCCCAATAAAAATGTAACCCTGAGTAAATATATTGTTACGATATCTTATATAGATATGAAAATGCTGACCTGACAAATTTTTCCTCACTAGGATTATTACAATATGTGAAATGTGTAATATTAAATATAGGACTGTTTGTCCCTTTGGCATTACAGTAGCTTACCTGACCCTCCTATTAATTATTTAGGTATGGTTTTGATCATTACGTTTATTTGGTTTTTCATTTAGCTAATTTTAAGTGAGCAACTAGGTGGCATGGTGTATAGAGTGTTGGGCCTGGAGTTGGGAAGACCCAAATTCAAATGCAGCCCCAGATACTTACTAGCTGTGTTACCCTGGGCAAGTCACTTAACCCTGTTTGCCTCAGTTTCCTCATCTGTAAAATGCACTGGAGAAGAAAATGGCAGACCACTCCGTATCTCTGCCAAGAAAACCCCACATGGGGTGCGAAGAGTTAGACACAACTGAAACAAGTGAACAACAACATAATATGTACCACTCCTGGAAAGCCCAGGAGAAAACATGAGAACCTATAGGATCAATCCTGTGGTTTGCCATGTTCGATTTAATGGTTGTTTTGAAATAGAGGGTTTTTTTAAAAGTTATATATATTATGAGCATTATCAAGCAATTTTTTCTCCTTCCTACTTCCCCTACCAACCGTGGGCTATTTTTTAATGTGTTTATAAAAGGAAGAAGAGAAAAGATAAATTAGTTTTTGTCAAGTTTGAAGGAAACAATGTGAATGTTTTTTAAAAACTCATTGACTAATGTAATCGATAACTTTCTAAAACCCGATCATTGCTAATTTTCAGAGTGTCCCCTTCAAGCAAACTAGATTGTGGCCTTATGCCACCTGGATGTGCAGACCACACAAGCATCTAGCCCCCTTCTCCCCTCCACTGGGATTACACAGACTCACTACCACTAGGTGGAGGCTGTACCTCACAACATCTTCTAGGCTGGTGCTAAGGAACTTATGGTGAAATTTTTTTCTACTACCTACTTGTTTCCTGAATAAAGATTTCCTGAGTGTCCCACTTCCCTAGTGCTGCTGGCCTGTTTCTTTAATACTCCAGGAAAGAATCAGATCAGATGTAGAAAAACCATTACTTTAAAGTCATGATGATGAGAAAATCCTAGAGGAAAGAAATTATATATTTTCAGAATCTGTGCTTAAAGGACAAAAATGAAAGCCCTCAAGACCTCATTTGTTTACAGAATAGCTACTGTGGTGGTGGTGGTGGTGGTGGTGGTGACAAAAATGTAAGTAGGACCCAAACTCTGTATCTGGTCTGAGACCCTGAAAATTTTAAGATGATACAAAAAAAAATAGGGAAACTATAGATAGAGGAAAGCAGGGGTTCTTAACCTTCAGTCTGTGAACTTTTTAAAAATAGTTTGACAACTGTATTTCAATATAACTGATTTCCTTTGTAATCTACTGTGTGTTTTTATTTCACAGGGTGTCCCAAAAGTCTCATTGAAGTTTTAAGCATGAAGATTTTTGGAACTCCCTGTGCATTTAAAAATATTGTGAAAAAAAGTTCATAGGTTTCACTGGACAGCCAAAGGAGCCAATGACACACAAAAAAAGATTGTAAAAGGTAGTTAAAGGCAGAGTTGGCAAAACTGACAAATGCATTTTCTTGAACTTCGGAAGACTGGTCCTAACTATTCAAGAAAGTATTTGGAGTAAGAGCTGAGCTTTATTGATATAGCATTGTAAAGTTTACCAAGTCTTCCATGGTGTTTGAGCTTCTGTGAGGAAGGTACAACAGGTATTATTCTCAGTTTTTTAATCTTTTTCAGTCATGTCTGACTCTTCCTACCCTCATTTGGGGTTTTCTTGGCAAGGATACTGGGGGTGGTTTGCCATTTCCTTCTCCAGCTCATTTATAGTTGAGGAAACTGAGGCAAAGAAAGTTACATGACTTGCCCAGAGTCACATAGCTAGTAAAACTAGGAAACTCAGAGAAATAACTAATCAACTAACTCAGAGCTAGGTCAAGATTCAGACCTAGGTTTTTCTGACTCCAATTCTTGTATTATACCAAAAATGCCATTCATGTGAGTCATTAAAAATAGTAGAATAATTTATATGTCATTTGCACTTTACATTTTGAATATGTGGCTTGTTTTTGGTCATTGTAGAAAAATCAAGGAATATTATGAATCAAAAAAGCTGGTGATTAAGCACATTACTGAAGAAGAATATAGGGAGCAAGCAGAAATCGAGACGACCAAAGCGTTGCAGAGGTTGCGTGAGTTTTGCCAGAGCACAGACTTCCCATCGTGGTTAACTGTATCCAGACTCCAGTCCCCGAAAAAGTAAAAGAACATTCCATCCCTCTTAAAAGCTTTCTTTGTTGCATAGGCGCTAGGATTGTTCCCTTCTGGCTCTTGAGCCTATGATTTTCATTGGATTGGTTAGACCTTCTGTGAACATTCTGGTTGTGGAGTATAGCCGTTTCAAGATGGAAAATATAGATTAGACTATTAGTATCCGCAGTATTTTGCTTTCCATTCAAAGGAGAAGAGAGCAGATGCATTCTTCAATCCATTTTTCCTTATACTCTTGACTGACTTGACACAATTGCCCCAGCAGGTTAAATATTACTTTGGTCTGCTTATAGGCAAGATTTTAAAAAATGACCTTCAGATGGGAAGAAGTAAAGTGATGGGATATAAGACTGCTACTTCCTGAAACATTGAAATTATCTCTGAATTCACAGGGAATTATTCTTTCCCCTCCCTTCCCCTTCCCCTAACTTTCCTTACTTCTTTGGCTCACACTGAAATGTCAAACATTAAAATTAAAGAAAAATATGGACTGAGATTTCATTGGTATAGGAACTTTCCCATCAGAAACAGTCCTAGTGTAGACTGGCACCTGCTCTTGGAGATTTTCCTGGGGTCACTGAAATCAAATCACTTGCCCAAGTTCACAAGGCTAATATATGTCAGAGGACAGGCTTGAACCCTGGTTATTGTGATTTCAAGGCCATCTCTCTATCCACTGTGTGTTTGTTAGAGTTTATTTTTTATTTCTTTAAAAATAACAAAAAGAAAAGGAAATAGAATGAAGCGAATACATTTGACCATCTTGCATATTAATATGTTTTCTGATGCTTCCCAGATTACGTTTCTCCAGCAGTCATATAAACATCTATACTTTTTTGCTCCCACTGTGATGTTCTTTAAATGCCAATCTAGACTGACACAGAGATAAATTTAATTAAAGGATTGTCAGAATATGCAGAAAAACGCATTGTCTTCTGAGTAAAACTTTTTTTGTGCAAATGTTAAACCTCTTTTTTAAAAAATGTTTTTTGGTAGGTTTGCAGAATTTGTTTTGGGAGCGAGTCACCTGTCACCAGAAGAAATCAGAGCCCATGAAGAGCAGGTATGGCATCGGAGGCTGGTTCTTGGAAAGAGCAGCTCTTTAGCTCTAGAGGTTCCCCAGAGCCCAATTCACAAGACCTCAGGAAGAGGAAGTTGTTGAAATGCAGGTGGGTGTCAAAGGGAGGAGGAACTATCATAGGGAAACCAGGGCCACAGCAATTTCCCTGGAACACAGATGGGTCCCAAGGGAAAGGGAAACTAGACATTATAAATATCTTTGTGCCTGGAAGTCATCCTTGCTGGCAAGTTCTGCTGCCTATTGTGCTGTAGGTGGCAACCAAGATTCTTGAAGATTCCTTCTGAGTTTCCTAGAATGGAAAGTCTTCCTGGACAATGGGAGGCTTTCTTTCTATTCCATGAAGAGGTGCCTTATCAATTGTTGCATTAAATCTTCCTCTCGCTCTTCACAGTGAAAGAGGTTGTCGTCTTCTTCCAAGGAATCTCAGTTCTCAACTAGAGGAAGAAGCCATTGGTAATGTGACAGATGACTTTATACACCATTCCTCATTTGATTTTTTTTGGTTTGTTTTAGGTGTATTGGATAAAGATTGATAATTTTGAAAAAGGTAAACCTATTTTCCTTTTATTTTTTAAAGGTTTTTATGGTGTTTTCATGGAATGTAATTTCATGACATCAGCGTTTCTTTTCATATTTTATTTGAATGGTCATGTTCAAGTAATGTTTGAGCATGTTTACCTTCTAATATTCAAATCATTTTTTTTTTGTTTTTTGAGAAGAATGGCAGAGTGGGTAGAGAGCTAGCCTTGAAACCAAGAAGATCTGGGGTCAGTTCTACCTGTTGCACATGCTGGCTGTGTGACCATTGACATGTGACTTAACCTCAGGGTCCCAGGGAACTCACTAAGACTGAAGGTGTCAATCTGCCTTGATAAGAGGAAGCTTCCTCTCATGGGAGTTCCCTGTGCCAGTGAAATCAGAGGTCTGTCTGTTCCTTACCACATCCTATTTTTGTAGCAATACCTCATGGATCCATGGAAAAAGACCTTTGCTTTTGATTTTATGATCTTAAGCCAGAGAGGAAGGGAAATAATGTGAAGGAGAAGAAGCCTGGAACTGAAAACAG